>NW_021823828.1:15000-20000 GCF_006345805.1 Octopus sinensis | reverse complement strand
GTTGTGGAGGTGGCGGTGGTGGTCGTAGTAGATGAGTTGGTAATTGTAGTGTTAGTAGTGATGGTGGTGGTAATGGTGGTGGTTGTAGTGGTGGTGATTGTGGTAATGGTGATTGTGGTAATGGTGATGGTTGTAGTGGTGTTGTTCATGTTGGTGTAGGTAACATTTGCAGTGGTACTGGTTGGTTCTGATGGTGGTGGTTGTGGTAGTTTCGATGGTAGTAGATGTGATGGAAGTTGTTGTTTTTATTGCTACTGTTGTTGTTGTTGTTGTCGTCAGTAGAGGTGATGATGGTGGGGGTGGTGGAGGTGGTGGTAGTCGTCTTGGTAGCCGTGGTCTTCGTGGAAGTAGTTCGAAGGAAGGCGGAAAGGTTGGTGGTATAGTGGTGAAGAAGGGAGAAGGTGGTTGGTAGCTGGCTGGTTGGGTGGCTGACTAAATGGATGGATGCATGGATGGATGGATGGATGGATGGACGGATGGGAGGATGGATGGATGGATGGATGGATGGATAGATGATGGACGGACGGACGGGTAGATGGTTGTTCGGATGAGTGGAAGGATGGGAGGATGGACGGTTGAATTATTTTGAAGATTGAATAATTTCAAGGCAAAGGTATTTGAATGTTAAGAATAGTGTTGGTGATGAAGTTGGTTGAACGCGTATTTGATTCGATGGTAGGGGTGAGTGGTTTGACTGAAAGATAGGATAGTTTCATGGATGAATTGTGAACGATGTACGATGAATTACGGGCGTTAAAGATGTTTGCTTGAATGCCTAGAATTTTGAAATAGCTTCGTGGTAAATAAGATTGGTTGTATGTTGGAAGTCTTCGATACGTTGAAATATCTAGAACAGTGTTTCTCAACCTATAAACTTGGTCTTCCCTTCGCCTGAAATCTTTCGTCACACATCCTGTGACCTCTTCCGCAACTCTCTATCCAACGTATCTCTTCCTGACAAAAAAATGATCATCCCCAAAAATAACAATATCTGTTTCGACACACAATTTCATTGCAGGAATCTTGCAAAACAATACATGTTTCTCAACCACTTTTTACCAGTAGACACCTCTCGTTCCTATTTTACTCAGATGGACCCTCCTAGTCACTCAATGTTTTAAAAGAAGTCCTATTATATTTTTATAATTAAATATTATTAGGAACTGCATAAAAGAAATTGTTGAAATATTTTCTAGAATCCAGTTTCCTTTTTTTTCCGCAAAATAAGCATTTTTTAAAAAGAAGTAAAAAAAAATCTGAAAGTAGCTTTCAGTCTCATTGCTTTGAAGGTATGATGCTGTAGAGGAAAAACTGGGGGAAAAAGTTACAGAGGTTTAAAAATCGAAGAAAAAAAACAAAACTGGATAGTTTTAGCCAATAGCGAGACAGAAATTTTCTGCGTTTAGCGGAGTGATGTCAACTTTGAGGTTGTACCCTGTGAAATTTATAGTTTAGCGTCTGACTTGTTCATTGTAGGATTCTAAATAAACAGAAATACCTAATAAAATCAACATGTATCATCTTACTGTTTCTTTTGTCCCTTCATCGATTGTATGTTTTTATCACATTCAAAAATTTATTAAATATATTTGTCTGCATGTTTACTTTATGCGTACTTCAGTATTATGTATACCTGTCAGGTATTTATGTTCATCATTAATATATAAGTGCATGTGCATGTGTGTTTGAAAGGGGCGTCTGTCTCCAAGACTCCAAAGTTGAATAACGTTTCATGCTTGGATTTGTAAACTACAATAAGAATAACACTGGTCAATAAAGAATTTGTCTCAAGGAAAAGAATACCCGTATCTTATATGTAAACCTATCAATAAAGTACCTATCATGATTACTTGAAACGGCTGTAAAGCATATTTACTCTAATAAAGGAAAAATATGTGATGACCATTATTTATACCTTGTCTTATATATGATAAAGGAATAAGCGATTATGAACCTCATTAGTGTGCATGTTTCCGCCTTAAGATGCAGTGGACTCATTGTTTGAGCGCCGGATGACATCTTACAGCTACATCAGGGCCTAAAAAACGCACACGCACACACACATACACAGAGAGACACACGCGCGCACAATCTCAATAGAAGTGAGACAATTTCCAAAAGATTTGCAAGTATTACATTACTAGCTGCAGCTATATTTACAGTTTTCTATTTTGACCTTTCATGTAGCTGGAGTGTTTTGTAAGACAAAGAGGGCCTCAAACCTACAGACCCACGAGGCCGGAAATTAACCAATTTTCAAAACTCTTTCTTCTTTCTTGAACAAGACGCTCGTCTGTTACAGAGTTGACTCCCGTCCCAGGTGCCACTGGAATTATTTTCATCTCAGTAAATTGGAGCAACATAAAATATAGTGTCTTGCTCAAAGACATAGCCCACCGACCAGTCCGAGAATCGAACATCGATCTACAAAATTAGAAGCCCAATACTTCAACCACTAGGTCATAAGCCTTCACTGCGTTTAATATAGTTTTAGTTGAAGCTTATGTAGTTAATACCCATTCAATCTGATTATTTGAAATTGTAATCGTTCGAAAGAAATGTGAAAGAACCCAGAATGGTATCGACAGCTTCTGTATATCTAAACATTCACTCCTTATACTTACAAGGTACTGGCAAATTTCATCTGAAACGCCTTGTGAATTCTCTGTCCTCATAGCATTTCCAAATCATTTCATAGTTCAGTGCAGTAAATGATTAGTAAAAGATTTAAAAAGAAAAACCTACATCGTCAATTAGTTTGTCATTCTCAAGCATTTGACTATAAAGTGTGTAGCAAGATCTTTAGAAAACTGGATTTTTAAAAACATCTTAAATCTTCGTTTATAGACAGTAGTTTGATAAGCTGACACACGCGTATATACAGAGCAATATCTATTATATAAAATCCGTTCTGTCTATCTCTGTGTGTGTCTTCTAGGATCTCGGGCATCCTGCATCCGATTGCGCTCAGATTTGATATGTAGATACCGACGGTATCAGAGTATAAGTCTTGAAAAAATTACAAAAATCGATTCCAGGTGAGAATGCAATCGATAAAGCCGTGGGAACGTGCATTTGTGCGCGCAAGTACATCAGCTGTTGCGATCGATTTTCCATCTAGATTTACCTCCAGCTAACCCATTTGCATGCATCTTTTTTGTCCTGCTTTTCTTCCGTCAACCTGTATAAAACTGCACCTTCCATTTTTTTGGGGTTTTTGTACTGCTTAAAGGCACGTTGCTTTCCTGCCAAGCTTACTGTTTAAACCATGTTTGTGTTCTCCCAGTCAATATCCTTATCATTTCTGGTACTTTAAACTCTTCGGTTGCATATTTGTGTGAATAAAATCGTTTTTCTTTGTACTAGAAAAAAGTCTATTTTTATTTCTTCTTTTGCTGGTGTCTCAAATTTAGGTTAAATCAGTGTTTCTCAGAGGGGAGACCTGTGGGACGGTCGGACAAGTTGCTTTGAGAAAATTTAGTTTAAATGTTTGACAACTCAGCACCGTCGATTGGACGGGGGGCGTTTTGCTCGTATATATATATATATTCACGATTCTTTGCAACGTAAATAAATCCTTTGACACAGAAGAGGTAAACCTGCACGAGGGGAAACTCTCTTAAAGGTGTGATTAGTTTAGAATCGTTCTATATATCAAGACGGAGATGTAGAGTGACGAAACTTTTCGCGATTAACTCATAACCGGAATTAATTCTATCTACATACAAACTTCATGATGGGAAAGCAAAGCTTTAGATTTGATTTCAGCGATAAATCGGGCTCGTGGTTTGGAGAATATTATGAAGGATAATCAGATCTGCAACTCTGTTCTTTAAGTAGAAAATTGTGCATCTGCATCTGTCGAAATGACTACAGAAGAATTTTCTATTTCTAACATAAATCATCCTTAAAATGCTTCGTTCCAGTTATAAAGCTACACCTTTTCGTTGTCATGGTTTTATTTGTGCGGTAATTTTCATCCACATGACTGCACCAAATGTCCCACCAATGATGCCACATACTTTCAATATAACATAATGAGGATATATTTTCGAAGGTTCGTAAATCCGTGGAGGAACCACTGAACGTTTCTCTTGTTTCTCCGACATTTACCTGCATATCTTCTACAATAAATGTCTTTCTCTTTGATTTAGCCGCTTACAGAGCTCCACTTACAGAGCACTATATTTCAGCATTTTTTTATAGAACTCAGTTACGCGTAACCTGAAGTTGCCTGTTAAAGACTGCATGGGTATGATATTGGTATTTTCAGTTGAATTTACTACGACTATCAAGAAATATTGTAAACTTGACTTAAAGGTAAAGGACGTTCCAAATAGATTTCTCATACAATACGACTGCTGTACCAATGTTATTTTCATTATTCATATATCGTTAATGATAACAGTTGAGAGCTGTTTACGTATCAGGAGCTATTAACAGAATCATTTATCTACACGCTTGACTGCTGTCTCAGATGACTTAACAAAATATCTTCTTACAAGACATATAGTACCATTGATTAGAGTAACATTTATCACTTTTGCACTGTATTTTGGTGGCAAAATATTTATTGTTTCTGAGGCAGAAGGAAATTATTTTTCAGTTAAAATTATTTAATTTTGGTCTTACGTATTTCCAATAAATCATAATCTTATCCGTGAAAACGCGATGGAAAGTATGTACACCTATTTAACTGACGTCATCACATGTGGTACAACCAAAGAAGGCTAAACAAATAATCATCTAAGTTCTTAAAAGTTGCACATAAATCCAATTGTAATACTGAATCACAATAAATGTAAATTTGCAATTGAATCTCTATTCAAATTTAACAGATTGGCCATTATAAATTGCGCCGTGCCCCCAAACCCACCTCACAAATAACTTCACCATAACCCATTAACTGCCTAATTTTTCTATTCCTATTTTTTGGCTTTGCCTTGTGTCATAGGAGTTAATATAGAATATAGTATTTAAATTTTCTTCATATGTGAATT
>NW_021823828.1:7500-10000 GCF_006345805.1 Octopus sinensis | reverse complement strand
GTCTGGGCAAGGTTGTTTATGGAAGACCAGCAGTCGCCCACGCATACCAGCTTCCCCTCTCCCCAAGGGAAAGGCAAAGGCACCATTGACGTCGCAGCTCATTTATTAACGGGCAAGTGGCTGAGCACTCTACGGACTCGTGAACCCTTAACGTAGTTCTCAGGGAGATTCAGCATGACACAGAGTGTGACAAGGCTGGCCCTTCGAAATACAGGTACAACAGAAACAGGAAGAATGCCGGAGCCTCGTGGAGCTTTAGGTATTTTCGCTCAATAAACACTCAATAAACACTCTGGGAATCGAAACCGCGATCCTACGACCGCGAGTTCGCTGCCCTAACCACTGGGCAATTACGCCTCCACACAATGGAATAATGTCCTTACAATATTTATAGAATCTCGTATTGATATTTCATGGACTGTGCTTGTCAAAACTCTTAGAGTTAATATGCCAACGTAGTTGCATATCATTCGAATTGGAGCAATTGTAAATTTAAGAGGGACCGAAAGTGCCATAATATGATTACATTAACAACTATGTCACTGTAACACCCGACACCTGTAACTACATTTTACAGAAAATTGCTGTAATTTGTGGTTTCTGTAACAATTCAATTTTTCGTGAGTTTCTTTACCAATGATCTGGATTGATCTGGGTATTGATCAAAAGTGTGCGATCGCAAATACTAGCGGCCGAAATGAAGTTTCTCAGAAAAATGGAGTAACGTTACCCAACAGGCTTTGAAGTCGAAGATCAGCGGTCTTTCCAGGTCAAGCTTCAGTTATTCCGTCATATAAATTAACATCTCCGGTACTAAGGACATGTGATCAGATTATCGCAGGAATGAATCACAAGACAGATTGTTGATGTCGAGCCAACCGGCACGTGACCTAGGTGTGGACCAAGAGCGAGATAGTTGGATGACATCGATAGTCACAGCTGGTCACGCTTGGGAATTCACACAAATTTTAATGACGATTATGAAAGTCCTCCTGTGGAAGACCCCTTTATGCTTACGGCCCTCCCGGAATTGTGGGTAGAGAAGATGGACGGATTGTTGGTTGTATTAATTAATTATAGATTGTAATCATTACCTTTAATAGATAATTATGTCAGGTATATATTGTGATTATTATTTATTTATTAAGTTTATTACCTTGTGTACAGTAGCTTCACGATTACCTTGATATGTACATCAAGATCTAGACGAGGGCTAAACACATTTCACAGAGTGAGCAGAAAACCAAGGAAGTAATATACGGACACATTCTACCCATCACTTCTAATGTTTTTTTGCTGGTCACTGATCTCGTGCTGAACTTATCGGATGTTATATTTCGGAAGGAGACTACTGTAGACGAGTAGACAAGTACGGAACGAAAATAACTACATTGCTATTATAGGCAAAGACGTATAGCATGAAACTGAGGACCTATCAAAGCTAATGTGGGCAGAGATTCCTGGCAGAGCTTCATGAAACACATCATCATTGCAGCAATTTGAAGAAGATAACTTAATGTTCCACAAAATTTTAATATTTTCCTTTTCTGAACCAGGTGTAGGATAACATGAGCACCACTAGAGCGACGACGACGACGACAAACCACAATTTACGGTCATTAAACAATGAAACGAGAATAGGACTGGTATATAGAAAACATGAAAGTGACAAACAATAACAATAATACAATAATATCGCCGCACGCTGCAACGGTTTCTTCTCTAGCCACTCGCAGACAATGTTAACGAGCACGTCTAAGTCCACCATGTTTGTTCCTTCTCGAGCCATGCCTGGCTCATAAGGGCCGGTTTCCCGGTTTCTTGGCGTATAGGTTCCCCACCTGGACGGGACGCCGGTCCGTCGTAGGTGAACTGCAAGATGCAGGAGGAAAGAGTGAGAGAAAGTTGTGGCGAAAGAGTCAGCAGAAGTTCGCCATTACATTCTGTCGGAGCCGCGTGGAGCTTAGGTGTTTCGCTCATAAACACACACATCGTCCGGTCTGAGATTCGAACCCGCGATCCCTCGACCGCGAGTCCGCTGCTCTAACCACTAGGCCATGTGCCTCCACTAAGTCCACCATGCTCATGTATGAAAAGTGTCAGGCGGGCAGTCACGTGGCTACTCTAACTTGATCAACCCACTAGATCTTCATTCAATATCGCAGCTTGTACTTTTAAACAAATACTTTTTTCGTATACTGAGTGTTTATTTTATTTTCTGGTTCTTTTTATATCTTATGTCTTTATTTTTCACACCAGTTTTAAAATGTTTTCAATGAATAAAGTCAGCATCCAACATCCTTGTTTATATATATACCTTTGCCCGTCCTGTGAATCACACCTGCTACACAGTATATATATCTATATATATATATATATATATATATTATATATATTATATATATATATATATATATATATATATATTAATTCAACCCACTAAGGGATAATATCTATCCAATATACTGTTGGTATAATAACCCAATTATTAATACACAAG
>NW_021823828.1:0-2500 GCF_006345805.1 Octopus sinensis | reverse complement strand
TATTTTTCCTACATGGATTTACGCAGGATTGCACCTAAGAACTTATGGAATAATTTCTACGAGATCGGAATGTTGAACTGTGAACTTTTATTCTTCTTTTTCCTTCTCTTCCTTCATTTACTTATTTCTTTACGTGTGTCTTCTGTGTCGTCATTTCATTAATCTATACCCTTCTCATTTTCCTTATTTGTTTCCGATGACAGAATATCCCATACACTGGGACATCCCAGAAACAGCTGTAAGACTTTGAATCTTTTTTCCAATATAATAATAATAATGTATATAATTTGAGATACCTGCCCTTCCTAATCGTGTGTTGTCCCCTTTAACAATTATATATCTGCTATATCGGAAAACTGCAATGACTCCATTGCATACCAACTCGGCTATAACCTTAGTGTCCTAGTAATGCGTTACAGTACTTACCTAGCGTACCTAGTCGTTTAGATCACCTGTGAACTAAACCCCCATATTTTGTATTTATGTAAATGTGCAGATTTGAATGTTTTGTTTTGTATGTCTTCTCATGCATATGTTTGCACGTCTAGACATTCTCATATATACTTAAATGATAAACTTCTGGAAAGTTTTACAGATTTTTACAGTTTCAGTGATGGCTTGGATCTGTGGTCTTCGAATCAGTATTCTTCTTTCTGGTTTTGAGGAGTATAATTTCTCAAGATTGGTATTTAAGCAGTGTGTTACATATCCAGTTCACCTGTATGCATGTATGTGTATATGTGATGTATGTATCTATATATGCATAAATGTGTTTTTGTCGGATTATTCTTCTTTTCTCCGGATCTATCCTTTTTATCCTTTCTGACGGAGTGCCATGCTCGAAATATCACAGACCCCTATATTTTCTATCTTAAACTGAGCTTAAGTCTAATACATTCAGTGTCCGTCCTTTTGATTTGTGTTTTTGTTTTTCTTCTTGTTTTTATTTACGATTTGCCTATGTATGTATGTCAGGTCACTTTCGAATGCTACTGGTAACATGTAAACCAGTACAACCTGTTGCATGGTCGGATCGTTGGCGACTAAACCGGCAACCCCACCAAGCTTGCTTGGTGAGGAGGGTGTTTATTGGACACCCTGCGAGATGAAAAACAAAACCCGTCAAAGGGCGGAGGGACTCTTGAGAGTCAACGGCCATCCAATAAATGTCTTAAGGACATAGAAATAATCGGACTGATTACCCGATCGTGCGGTTAAACTATTGGGAGTGAAGGACTCCTAGCCTTTGTTAGGGCATCCTTCTAGGAGAAGGTAACTCAGATAACTGGTCTAACTCCGACATAAAACCTGCAGCTCAGTGGTTACCGATGATGTTGACTTGTTCTTCTTTTCCGATTATGGCTGCTGTTGCTTAGTGACTTTTAAAAAAATTTTCTTGCACAGGCATTGCACGATAACAGCATTGATTACGCTTCGTGCAATGGCCATACTCGATAACGAGGGCGCAGCCACCATGTATGTATGTATGTATGTATGTATGTATGTATGTATGTCGGTATGTATGTATGTGTGTGTGTATGTATGTATGCATTAATGAATAAATGTATTGAGAAAATATGTAAGTCACATCTATCCAGAAAAATAAAGATATCATTCTTCAGAACATCTGATGAGTGAGTGTCGTTGTATAGATCGAGAACAAGGATTTGAGAAGAAACTAGAACGTACATACACTAAAATGCTTAGAATAGTACAAAACAATTACTGATGTCAACGTATTACAAATGAAAGTTTATATAGGCAGCTCAAAGACGTGTGAACAGTTGCAAACAACTGCTTCGGGTATCCTCCAGATACCCGTTTTTAGCATCACATTTCAAACGGGGATGAAAAATAGATCTATTGTCGTAATTATAATAAGAGTAATCTGTGGTTTGAACAGAAGGTTATGCTGTGTGTTTAGGGGAATTTCGAGGGTACATTGTACTCTAAACTTGTCTTAGATGCTCATGCTGAGAACGCTAACATTGAAGTTCAACAAATGCAGCGATTATATGACACTTTGAAAGCTTGCTACCTGACAGCGGTCAAGCGAAGGCGCGTACTCCTATAGCATGACCATGCCCCCAACGTACACAGCCAATGTGTCCAAGCGTGAAATTGAGGAACTTGAGGGGTTGGAAGAACTGCCTCACTCTGCCTATAGTCCAGATCTTGCATCAACAGATTACCAATTTTTCCTGCACAGACGCTGGTTGAAGAATTTAGATGGGGTTGAAAACGGGTACAGGGATTTTCTTTTTATGCTTCTAAACCAGCTAAATATAATAAGCGTGGAATACAGCTTTTGGCACAACGATGACGACTGACAATAAAATATGATTTGATATATTTTGATAAATAAACACTTTTCCTATGTAATTTGTTCGATCTATTTACTCAAGCTTGAAAGAGGGAAAAATGTTCAATGAGCCTAGTATATACAGATGGAGAGAATCCGAAGAGATACATATACGTATGTATACTAACACTATACGAA
>NW_021823827.1:5000-12500 GCF_006345805.1 Octopus sinensis | reverse complement strand
ATCCTCTTTCTTTCTTTCTTTTTTCTTTCATTCTTTTTCTTTCATTCATTCTTTCTTTCTTCCTTTGTTTGTTTGTTTCTCTCTTTCTTTCAGTCTTTCTCTTTCATTATTTTTCCTTCTTTCTTTCTTTTTTATTTCACTCCCCGACTTTTTCTTTCATTCTTTCTTTCTTTCTTTTGTCTTATTTCACTTATTTCTCTTTCATTCATTCTTTCTTTCTTCCTTTGTTTGTTTGTTTGTTTCTTTCATTCTTTCTCTTTCATTATTTTTTCCTTCTTTCTTTCTTTTTTTTATTTCTCTCCCCGACTTTCTTTCTTCCTTCTTTCTTTCTTTCTTTCTTTCTTTCTTTCTTTCTTTCTACTATCTCTTTCAGACTTCATTTCTTTTCGTCTTTCTGTCATTCTTTCACATTTGCCTCCTTTGATATTTCATTCTCTTTCCCCTTCACTTTTGTCCCACCCCTAGTTCCTTCCAACCCCTCTCTCACCCCCCCCCCCCATAAGCCATCGACAGATTCAGGTCGACAACCACCGACCGCTATGCTAACATTCTTTGTTGAAGCCTTACAGAGGCAGCTTTTTTGTGTTCGTGTAGGATCAATGTATATTCTTTAGATTAGACTATCTATTGATTGGATGATGATGGTGATGATGATGAGGACGATGATGACAATATTGATGACGATGATGACGACGGCGACAATGATGATGATGATGATGATGATGCTGGTGATAATTATGATAATGCTGGTGATAATTATGATGATGCTGGTGATAATTATGATTATGCTGGTAATAATTATGATGATGAACATGATGATAATGATAAAGATTACGATGATGACGATGATACTGTTGATGATGATGGTGATAACGATAATGATGACGATGATGACGACGACGACGATAATGATGATGATGATGATGATGATGATGATGATGATGATGATGATGATGATGAAGATGCTAGTGATTAGGATGATGATAATAGTATACGAAGATGACGATGGCGATGATGATGATGATTATGATGATGATGATGATGATGACGGTAATAATGATGATGATGGTGGTGATGGGGATGATGATGGTAATGTCGATGCCACTGCAGCTGCTGCTGCTGATGATGATGACGACGGGAGTATACGATGACGACTTGATGACAACAATGACGGCGATCGTATACGAATAGATATAGTGAGGTGGGTGGTAGTGGGGATGAAAATCGTAGGATTTGTTTTGTTTTACTTCTTTTTTTTTTCATTTATTATTTGTCGGTCATTTTGCGGTATGGCTTTGACTCGGGTTTATCTAAATAAGGTTAGGATTGAGCAAAGTATCGATAGATTATTGATAAATAGATTAGATGCAAATTATTACTACTACTACTACTACTACTACTACTACTACTACTACTACTACTACTACTAACCGTTTCAAGGAGTTTCAGTGGGGGTGGAAAGTCGATTGCATCGACCCCAGTGTTCAACTGGTGTTTATTCTATTGACTTCGGCGGAATATGAACTCACAACGTAACGATGGACGAAATGCTGCTAAGCATTTTGTGCGGTGTGTTAACAATTCTGCCACCTTGCAGCCTTTTATATAGTGATAATGTTATAACCAACACTTATGTTCTCGCTCTTCCCATTTGACTTAAGCACTTAAGTGACAAGACAACAATTTAATCCTAACCAATTATTTAATATGTCATATATATTCAGCCATTTATAAATAATAAGCAATTAAATGCTAACAGTTTTTGCATTGTTATAAATCATTCGATGTTGATTTGCTGTTTGTATTTGATATACTTGAAGCAAAAGAAATTTCTGTATTTTTCTCTTTAGAAATGTGTCAAGTGATCCAAGCTTCTATGGCTGTCATTTTTCTTTTGTTCATAAATGACAATCCCAGACACCAGGCTTATTTAATCTGCAACAACTTTGTTTTTTAATTCTCTCGACATTTGAAATTTCGTATTTCAAAATATAAATCGTTTTAGAGTACGACAAAAAGAGATCGTCGATTCTTTTAATAGTCAAATAATAATAAACCTGGCAATCTTTATATCAAGCTTAGCGTGGATGTGCTGTTAGAACGCTGAATACTGCGTTATTGACCTTGAGAGATCCATTCCCGTAGAAGCATGGTGCATAAAAACACGGACATAAATCGTAGCAGACGATGGGATTACAATCAGTGGAATTATGAGGTCAGAAATTAGGGCAGGTGAAGTAGTAGAAATTCTCCGACAACAACTTCTGACTCTTTCTGGGGGTTTGGCAAAAAGTCTAATCCTGCTGCCCCACGTATGGGCTTCCAGCAGAAACCCTCGCCAGTTTCACATAGCCGTTTGAATTGAGTCTAAGACCTTGTTCACAGACTTGTGTCGGCATGGCACCACCCTCACTGGAGACTTACCTAAAGACCATTGCAGTTTGGGGGACTTTGGTTTTCATGATAGGTGGGACACGTCTTTCAGTTTTTACTGTTCACAAAACATTGAGCACCTGTCATAATGCCGGCATTTTGATGCCCAGCGCGAATCATCATGATATAGGTAATTCTATTATGATATTCTGATGGCTTCCAGTCCTCCATGACAACTAACTTTTTCTCACCTATAATTTTAATCTTTATGATTTCCAATGCAGTTGACTGTTCACATCAAGCTGTTCCCAACAAAAGAAGACAAAAGAAAAACTCGCTAAATTTAGCCCGTATAGCTTGTTCTTCTATTTCAACCATTACTTCGTTTGTAGATTTTCTGCTCATGTGACTAAAGCAGATAATTTATGTCATTTGTAGAAATATCAAAGACCAGTTGATTAGATTTATCAAAGAATGTTTCTATTTCATTTCGAACGATCTTTATTAGTTCTTTAAATCCCTCAAAATCGTCAATAAATCTATATTTTTCTGTATAATTTATTCTAAGCTTTTTTTAATTATATTTATTCCACCAAGAGCATTGAATGATTTGCAGAGTTGTTTTAGTATTTGTCAACAGCAGTTTATTAACCAATGCTATATGTGCCGAAGAGAAAGCGCTTTAAACGTTGCGTTGATGTAACACTGTGTTTCGCAGCATAAACATTTGTGACATTTATGGTGAGGTTGTACAAGTTGTAGATCATAAAATGCATTTATGGTGAGGTTGTACAAGTTGTAGATCATAAAATGCATTATCTATGATCAGCTGCACATGAAAGGAATCATTACAAAGTGATATGAAACACCAACTCAGTAAGCTAAACAATTGAATTTCCATATGACTGGAAATCTAGCTATTGTGAGGCTTTTATGTGCCATTACGTTTTCGACAAGAGACACAAGTAACGGATCTTACTTTACAGTAGTGTCCAGTTGAATTACCACTACATCATAACGTTAACCAATCTTTAGTTACTTCAAAACCTGGTTTTAATGATTTTTCGCTTACACTGTAGCTTCTTCATGACAGTCGTTTTCAGAATAGACGCATTTCGTATACATTAATAAATTCTGAGCGTGTGTAAACATATTTTCAATTATTTCTTCAAATTGTTCCGGGAATAAATTTGCATCTTTTCTGTCAGCATTCGCTGATTCTTTGACTTTCACATAATAACAATTAGTTTGTTTTTATTTAATATAAAGCCAAACATTACTTCAAGTACATGTTTCTTTATTTTTGCTTTCATTTTGTCTTTAAACGTCGAAAAATAAATAAGGATTTAGTAAAAATAATAGTTTATGTAATAGGCATATTAAAACTTGCGTTTAATCATTTATCCTCCTAGATTAATGCAAGGAATGAGGATGACTCTTCTTTTATTACACCCTTTCATAAAATACAAGGACTGTGCATTTTCACTTTCACTTTCACTTTCACTGTCAATTTCACTTTTACTTTCACTTTCACATTCACTTTCACTTTCACTTTCACTTTCACTTCAATATTTTTCTTTAGTCACAAAATTCGTTTATACAAATAACTAGCAAAAAAGAACATTTTGAAAATAAATCTTTTACTGATTTTTCCAGGTTTTTGTTAATTTATGATTTTATAGTTTGTTTTTAAAGTTATAATTTCTATTTCCTATATTACCAACAACATTCAGTATGGTGCTGTGTTTTTTGATTTGGCATACTGGAAGAGTGAATGAATTCAAAAGATTTAAGGCAAAGACGTAGCAGCGAGGTCGTGAATACTGAGTGCTTGCTTGACGTCAGCACGTATTATAACTGAATGCTTGAAGAAGCAAACTCTCACATATCACATATTATCAATGCGTATTGCTGTAACTGGACTTTTAATGAAATAATTATGAATATTCAGTTTATATTTTATGTAATTAACGTTTGTATTTTGAATTTTATGATTAAAAAAAATAACATTAATGCAAGAGATCATAAATGGGAGTCGGTTAAACGAGATATTGCTGTACACAAACGACTGATACAGTACTTAAAGGAAACATCCATTTAGAGCTAATAGAAAAACTACACAGATCTAAGACAATCAAGGACAAGTGTCCTCTTCCAATTGTCCTCCAGGTAAATGCCGAGAGTAGACTCATTCACATCTGCCGTGCACGCGACTGTCATCCGTCATTTTAAAATTTACTGGAAGAGAACCTCCCCCTTCCATCCCCACCTGCCTTTTCAATTGGAGAATGAAAAGGTCGATTAGGGCATGGCTAAAGAGAAAAAGAGTTTGTCTTTAGTCCTTTCAATCTCATATACCTCACATCTTCTTTTGCCATAGCCAGTAAGGTAGAGGAAAATTGCCTGGAGTTGGGTGTGGTTTACTGAGAATATAGATGTTAATAAAAGGATGGACTCTGGTGTGGGATCTAGTTTCTAATCCCATCCTGACCGATGTTATGAAGTGTGGCTTATTGAGACAACAGATACAATCACTGACTGATCTATGTTGATCGTGTGGTTTACTGAACCATTAGATATAATCACATACTGAATTATGCCGTGGTGTGTATCTGAATGAGCTACACTCGATATAATTACACACTGAGTCTACTTTAGGGTGTGGTCGTTTAAATACATGAGATATAAGCATAGACTGGTTCATGTTGTGAGGTAGGGTTTACTGTGACAAATAATCGCAAACTGGTCTCTAGTGTACTTACTGGCTAATAAGCCCAACGCTAGATTAATCATTAAGCAAAATAAGTATGTGCTTAGGGAAACGAGAGAAGTGGGTGGGGGGCACAGAACTAGTAAATAGTGTATGGCACAAAAGAAATCACTTTAAACTTTCTAAAATGATATTCGAAGTGGTTTATATGATTGGTAATGAAATTTCGAAGTGTTCATGGTGTCAAAGTGAGGATGTAATCAAAGACTTAGCAAAAAAAAAAAAAAAAAAAAGGTGGAGAAAATTTTTCAGATATGAAATTGAAGTATACAAAAATAAACATTATTTTCCATCTTACTAAAAGTAAGATGGCATCTCTGATCATGAGCAAGAGTAGTGGGGGAGCATCATAGCTTTGTATTGAGAGGAATTCTTCAGGGTTTTTAATAATCCACCCCTGGAAACATAGGTGCTCGTTCAACTTCCTTAAACAAACCTTATTCAGGGACCGTTTGAGCAGGTTTAGCTACTCGACCAGAAGGATATTCTAACAGCGCCCCACCTGCAAGATTATGCACTGTTTGTCTTGATTTGAGATCACCATGTCGCGCACGTATGGTTGTGAAGCATGTGCCTGGTGTACCCTTATCAGACGGGTAGCCATGATGGGTATATTGGGTTTCGTATATTTTACCCCCGTGTCACTTTGATGGCATGCACTGTTCTCTCACTCACTCACTCATAATAATAATAATAATAATAATAATAATAATAATAATAATAATAATAATAATATAATAATGATAATGATAATAATAATAATAATAATCGCGCACGTATGGTTGTGAAGCATGTGCCTGGTGTACCCTTATCAGACGGGTAGCCATGATGGGTATATTGGGTTTCGTATATTTTACCCCCGTGTCACTTTGATGGCATGCACTGTTCTCTCACTCACTCATAATAATAATAATAATAATAATAATAATAATAATAATAATAATAATAATAATAATAATGATAATGATAATAATAATAATAATAATCGCGCACGTATGGTTGTGAAGCATGTGCCTGGTGTACCCTTATCAGACGGGTAGTCATGATAGGTATATTGGGCTTCGTATATTTTACCCCAGTGTCACTTTGATGGCATGAACTGCTCTCTCACTTAATAATAATAATAATAATAATAATAATAATAATAATAATAATAATAATAATAATAATAATAATAATAATAATAATAATGATAATGGTGATAATTCACATTTCTCTTACACTTTTGCTTTTACGACGCTTATAATGGGGCTATAAAGGACTTTATAGAGAAATATCGATTAGTTTTTATTGGCTTTGAAACGAACTTTTCAGCGGTATGGAAGGATATAATATACGTTCATATAGATCTACTTTACTGAAGCTATGGTGATGATGGCGCATGTGGCGGTGATGTTGGTGGCGGCGGCGGTGATGGAGGTAGCGGTGGTGTGAGTTATAATCGGTCGAGCAAAGCTATTGTTTGACGGCTTTTCTTGTGTCCCTAGTCCATGAAAAGGGCTTGGAATTAACAATGAAATAAAGCGAAACAACTGCTTAAGTATATCCTGTTCTGCTGATCCTAGGCGCTGTTATGGCTGTTGTTGTTGCTGTTGCTGTTGTTCTTGTTAAGCCACTGGTAAACTTGGGTCAAACAGACCAGTGATCAAAGCATTCCCGCCGTGACCATCTCAACTCGTTCTCAGAAGATGTAACCAGGATTACACTGTCCCATTTTTTTTGCTATATTCTAACATCATACTTCTGCTTGGAGGGTAATTTGGCTGTTATGTCTAACCGACCGGAATAGCATGAAGCGTCATCACAAGGAATTACCACCACCAAAACCACCACCACCACCACCATCATCACCACCACCACCACCACCACCACCACCACCACCACTACTACTACTACTACTAATAATAATAATAATAATAATAAATAGTAGTAGTAGTAATTGTAGGTAGTAGTAGTAATAGTAGTAGCAGTAGTCGTAGTAAGTAGTAGTAATAGTAATAGAAGTAGTAATAGTAGTAAGTAGTGGTATTAGTAGTAAGTAGTAGTAGTAGTAGTAGTAGTAGTAGTAGTTGTAGTAGTAGTAACAGCGGTCACCATAATAGTTGAAGTCCTCGTCGTTCTAGTTGACAGTACTACTCGACATAGTAGTAGTAGTAATAGTAGTAGTAGTGGTATTAGTAGTAAGTAGTAGTAGTAGTAACAGTGGTCACCATAATAGTTGAAGTCCTCGTCGTTCTAGTTGACAGTACTACTCGACATAGTTGTAGTAGTTGTAGTAGCAGCAGCTGTAGTAGTAGATGGCATAATAGCATTAATAGCATTAAGAGTATTAGTAGTTGATTTTGTAGTAGTAGCGG
>NW_021823826.1:5000-21052 GCF_006345805.1 Octopus sinensis | reverse complement strand
CCCGAAAGGATGAAAGGTAAAGTCGACCTTGGCAGAATTTGAACTCAGAACGTAACAGCAGACAAAATACACCTACACATTTCACCCAGCGTGCTAATGATTCTGCCAGCTCGCTGCCTTATATATGTATATATGTATATATATAATATATTATTGGTGAATTGAAGAAATGGAGCTGAACGAAGATTGAACAGAAATCGTTTTATTTCATTCTACACGTGTTTCGAAAGGCACAATTTACCAAAATCCGATTGAATAATGGGACCATATTGTGTCTTTCTCTTCAGGAAGAAATAGGAAATCCGTTGGAAAAAACAAAAACAGAACAGAGGCGGAGCAAAACAGTTTTGCCATGGGCTCTTAGGAGCCTAGTTCGATTTGTTTTGCTCCGCCTCTGTTCTGTTTTTTGTTTTTTCCAACGGATTTCCTATTTCTCCTGAAGAGAAAGACACAATATGGTCCCATTATTCAATCGGATTTGGTAAATTGTGCCTTTCGAAACACAGTTGTAGAATGAAATAAAACGATTTCTGTTCAATCTTCGTTCAGCTCCATTTCTTCAATTCACCCCAATAATATTAATTTCAATTATCCGCACCAACGCACGGTTGCAACACCATATGGTTGTACTCCAACCGTGCTGTTTACTGCTGTGTGATTTTTGCTACCAAGGTATCGGTTAAACTTTTGATTATTCTACTACAAGATTATTCATCTTTCTATTTCACATAATATATATATAATATATATATATAATGTATGTATGTATGTGTGTATGTGCGTTTATGTGTTTGTGTTTGTCACCCCAACATCGCTTGACAACTGATGCTGGTGTGTTTACATCCCTGTAACTTAGCGGTTTGGCAAAAGAGACCAATAGAATAAGTACTAGGCATACAAAAATAAGACAAACAGATTAAGTCGATTACATCTACCGCAGTGTGTAACTGGCACTTAATTTATTGACCCCGAACGGATGAAAGGCAAAGTCAACCGGGCCGGAATTTGAACTCAGAACGTAGCGGCAGACAATATACTGCTAAGTATTTCACGTGGCGTGCTAACATTTCTTATTTCTTTATTGCCCACAAGGGGCTAAACATAGAGAGGACAAACAAGGACAGACAAAGGGATTAAGTCGATTACATCAACCCCAGTGCGTAACTGGTACTTAATTTATCGACCCCGAAAGTATGAAAAGCAATGTCGACCTCGGCAGAATTTGAACTCAAAACGTAACTGCAGACGAAATACTGCTAAGCAGTTCACCTGGTGTGCTAACGTTTCTACCAGCTCGCCACCTACAGAACCACTTTAAGACATTTTTCAATAAGCGTCTACTGAAACACTAAATTTATTTTTTTCCATAAGATATATTCTCTTATGCAAGGTTGTGACGTATACATCAGAAAATATTCCGTGTTCATGTAGAGAAGGATTTATGCTCTATATTTTGCATTTTTACAGCAGACATGTGATGCCAATCCAATGCTATTTCCATTTGTAATCTCATTATGATCCAGTTTCAAAGACACCAAACTGGCGCCATGTTGTAGATAAAGACTATTAGATGACAGAACAAAATCAACAGCACACACACACCCACACAAAAAGAGAAATACAGACACAGGCATGCATGTGTGCATGTACGTATGTATATGTATATATATATATTACTCTTTTACTTGTTTCAGTCATTTGACAGTGGCCATGCTGGAGCACCGCCTTTAGTCGAGCAAATCGACCCCAGGACTTATTCTTTGTAAGCCCAGTACTTATTCTATCGGTCTCTTTTGCCGAACCGCTAAGTTACAGGGACATAAACACACCAGCATTGGTTGTCAGACACACTAACACATACACACACACACATATATATATATATATGTATGTATACACATATATACAACAGGCTGCTTTCAGTTTCTGTCTACGAAATCCACTCACAAGGCTTTGGTCGGCCCGAGGCTATAGTGGAAGACACTTGCCCAAGGTGCGACGTAGTGGGACTGAACCCGGAACCATGTGGTTCGTAAGCAAGCTACTTACCACAGAGCCACTCCTACACCTATCTATATATACATATATATATTCTTTCATTTGTTTCAATCATTTGACTGCAGCCATACTGGAGCACCACTTTAAAGGGTTTTAGTTGAAGAAATTGACTCCAAGACTTATTCTTTGTAAGTTTAATACTTAATGCACCAGTCTCTTTTGCTCAACTGCTAAGTTACAGGGATATAAACACATCAGCATCTGTTGTTAAGTGATAGTAGGGGGACAAACACAAACACACATAATGGGCTTCTTTCAGTTTCCATCAACCAAATCCACTCACAAGGCTTTGGTTGGCCTGAAGCTATAGTAGAAGACACTTGCCCAAGGTGCTATGCAGTGGGACTGAACACGGAACCGTGTGGTTGGTAAGCAAGCTTCTTCTCACACATCCACTCCGGCACCTATATATATATATATATATTCTTTCAGTTTCCATTTACCAAATCCACTCACAATGCTTTGGTAGGCCAGAGGCTATAGTAGAAGACACTCACTCAAGGTGCCATGCAGTGGGACTGAACCTGAAGCCATGTAGTTGAGGCACCAATATGTGTGTGTGTATCAGATATATATTAATATATGTACATACATATACATATCTATCTATACACACATATGTTAATTTATATTAGTGTGTGTGTGTATGTGTGTGTTTGCGTAAGTCATCCGACCCATGCTAACATGGAAAATGGACGTCAATGATGATGACAACGATGATGAGGATATACACACACACACATAAGGCTAGTATTAACACTAGTTGTCACAATCCAATATAGACAAACAGAGGACAAAAAATAAATTTGAATGCTTTGATGTTATCATCTTGTCAGAATAGCAAACACTGTAAGATGTTAGACACAGAAGAAGATGATTGTGAAGTCCATAATGACACTAGACACTCGTTAAATCCCACTTGAGAAATTTCAAAGAAGAAAGGAAAGGAGGATGGAAGTAAAGAAGGATGTATATTTGTACAGATATATTCGTATGTATATATGTCCTTCGAATCAGACCAGACCAGACCAGACCAGACCGGATCTAATCTAATCTATCTATCTATCTATCTATATATATATATGTATATATAGTCAATAAAAAGGGTAGAATTAATTAATTATTAATTAATTCGACTGACAGGGAGAATACTAGATCTCATTTGTATTTTTGGATTCGCTAGTACTGGTGGTCTGGCATGGTTTGTCCGGTGTTACATATATCGGATGGGTATGTTTGATTCTTAGTACTTTCAAATCTAAATCAGAAGAAATCTCTGAGCTGATGAAGGAAATGTTGGCATTTAACCCACGAATCCAGAAACAGGCTTGTCCTCGGGTATCTCATATGGATGTGATCTTTCGTTGTTTTTCCCTTATACCTATGTGAGTTATTTCTGAGTGTGCATTGTCTGAGAGACTTTTCTTGCAGTAGAAGAAATAGCCAAATTTTTGGCTGCTATTTCTAAAAAGCTCGATGTGTGGTAAAGTAAATTATTTTACTTTACCCTATTTTTATATATATATATATATATCATCATCATCATCATCATCGTTTAACGTCCGTTTTCCGCGCTAGCACGGGTTGGACGGTTTCGACCGGGGTCTGGGGAGCCAGGGGCTGCCCCAGGCTCCAGTCTGGTCTGGCAGTGTTTCTACAGCTGGATGCCCTTCCTAACGCCAACCATGCGAGTGTAGGGGTGCTTTTAAGTGCCACCTGCACAGGTGCCAGAGGGGTCTGGCATCGGCCACGGTCAGTTGGTGCTTTTATGTGCCACCTGCACAGAAGCCAGTCGGGGCGGTGCTGGCATCGGCCACGTTCGGATGGTGCTTTTTATGTGGGGGAGGGTGCAGATATATAGGGGAGCACCAGTGGGGAGGGGTGTTCGGAGAGAAAACCGATGACAGGTTCTAGACAAGTGTAGAACGTAGGATATCACGAGAGGGGTAATGCATGGTGAAATAGCGTATTGAGAGGGGGGTTCGAAGAAGAGTAGACACCTATAATGGTCGTGGGAGAAGCGACATCCGGTATAGATGGAGCAAAAATATAGAGATATCCAGTATTGGTGGTGGGGGTGGGCAAGGGCGGGTGCACCGGGAATATGCGAAGGTTGAACTTGACGGGCTGGCTTAAAAATGCTCTTAGCAATGGAAGGGGGGAAAGGAAGAGGGGGGAGGGCAGACAACGTAAAAGAGGGAGAGAGAGAGAAGGGAAGAGTGGAACCCCACGAAAATCGGCCGCCATTGAAAAACCCCTGTATGGAGAAACTTAAATATCTATTCTGTATTTAGCGAGACACATATATAAAATTGTGAAGCCGCAATTTAAAACTTGAGAGTGATCGGATGAACAAGACCCGAGTTATAATTGCACAAACAGACAGATAGAACAGATTTAATATATTAAGATTAAGTATTAATATATTAAGATTAAGATTAAGTAAACAGTGGCCAGGATAACGCATGTAGGACTCAAAAGAGATTTAAGGAAGAATGTTACGATTGAGAAGGTGAATCACAATGACCTTTTTGTGTGCACAGTTTGTGACAGACCAAGCCTTTCTTTTGCTAGGCTCAAATCCCATTTGCGAACCCATGGAAAACGAACCTCCACCAACTATTCTGCCTAAATGTCTGTGCACACCTTTCAATGCAATGTATGCCAGAAGGTTTGCAAATATAACGGAGGCCTCAAAAGACATTTTAAGATCCACAAAAATCAGAACTTATCTGCAGCTTTTGGGTGGTCCGAATCAGAGGTGCAATCTATGTGGATGTCTTTTCAGAACATTGTCTGGTTTAAAAAGCCACATCAGATGCCATGATCGTTCTAAGGTGTAGGTACAGGAGGAGGTGGTCAAACTCTGCATAAAGAGTAGACAATCACCATATATATGGGAGCAATTATGTGGATGAACAAATTAATATAACAGCTTCGATTTCATATACAAAATATATACATATGGTATGCATGTAAACAGAAAGAAAACAAAGACCAAGGATTTTGAGACAATGAATATTTAAATATAGATACATAGATATTTATATATTAATAGATTAAGTTTACACAGATTACAAAACAACAAAAAAACAATTAAAGCAATACTGTTTTGTATCTCATCTGTTGACTATATACATATATATATATATATATATACTGCCATGCTGGAAATAGCAGCCAAAACCTGACTCCAAAACCACATTAAGTGTGGTTTTAGACTCAGGCTTTGGCTGCTATTTCCAGCGTGTCGGTATCTGTTAGATACCATAAATTATAATTTTAATAATTATTACCTTTGAAGGGTTTTTTTCCCCACATGTTGGCAACTTGATAAGATCGATATTTTAATCAACGATCTTATCCTTATTTATATATATGTGTGTATGTGTGTGTGTGTGTGTCTATCTGTATCTTTATCGTTTGCTTGTTTCAGTCCTTTTGAGTGTGGCCTAGCTGGGGCACCACCTGGAAGGGCTTTTTAGTAGAACAACTCAACCCCAGGAATTTGCCTAGTACTTATTATATTCATTTCTTTGCCGAACTGCTAAGTTATGGAGATGTAAACACACCAACCCCAGTTGTCAAGCAATGGTGGAGGATAAACAAAGACACACACACACACACACACACAGATATACATTGGGCTTCTTTCAGTTTCCATCTATTTACTCTATTCACAAAGCTTTGGTTGGCCCAAGGCTATAATAGAAGACACTTGGCCAAAGATGTCATGAGTGGGACTGAACCTGGAACCATGCGGTTCGGAAGCAAGCTTCTTACCACACAGGCATGTCTGCACTTGTATATGAGTGTGTGTTTAAATTTATATATACACTAGCAGTCTCGCCCGTATCAAAAGAAGAGAACAAAACACAGTCAGATTTATAAGTTCTAAAGGAAAGGTTAATAACCTGTGAAGATATCATCGTATTAACCACAACTTATTTACAACACATTTAACAAAACCTCAAATGTCATTAACAAATTTCCTTGGCTGCATGGTACTCGCCAACATCATGATAAATTAGGCACCAATGAAAGATGAGAAAAGTTATGGTACTTACCTTCCCAATGCTCGACCTGCAAACACTGAAGATGCTATGATGCCAACGTAATAACCTTTGTCTTGTTCATCAAAGCCAAATGTCTGCAAAAAAAAATATATATATACAAAATAATTTTTTTTCTATATTTAAGAGATGTACATTTAAGATGTATATTTAAGAGATGTACATTATTTACATTATTTACATTCGACAGATATTTGTCCTCATCTTGTTTGTTGTTAACACAATGTTTCGGCTGATATACTCTCCAGCCTTCTTCAGGTGCCCACGGGCATATGTCGTAGTGGTTAAGAGTGCGGGCTACTAACACCAAGATTCTGAGTTTGATTCCAAGCAGTGACCTGAACAATAACAATAACATCATCATCATTGTTTAACGTCCGTTTTCCATGCTAGCATGGGTTGGACGGTTCGACCAGGGTCTGGGAAGCCAAAAGGCTGCACCAGGCTCCAGTCTGATCTGGCAGAGTTTCTACAGCTGGATGCCCTTCCTAACGCCAACCACTCCGTGAGTGTAGTGGGTGAATAATAATAATAATAATAATAATAACATCGAAAAATACCTTAGGAATGAGAACCCAGGTTCAAAATTTCATCAAGACACCTGATGAAGGCTGGAGGGTATATCAGCTGAAACGTTGTGTTAACAACAAACAAGATGTGGACAAATATCCGTCGAATGTAAATAATGTATAAAATATTTTCTATTTTCCCTCAGCTTCACATTCAGTCATTAGATTGTGGACATGCTGGGGCACCAACTTGAATTTTAGGAAAAAAAACAATAACCCAGTGGTATTTTTTTTTAAGCCTGATACTCATTCTATTCGATTCTTTTGCTGAACTGCTAAGCTGCAAGGACATAAACACACCAACACCTGCGTCAGCAGTGGTGGGGGACAAACACAGACACAAAGAGACACACACACACATGATGGGCTTCTTTCAGTTTCCCTCTACCAACTCCACTCACAAGGAGCTTTGGTCGGCTGAAGGCTATAAAAGACACTTGCCCAAGGTGTCATGCAGTGGAACTGAACCCAGCACCAAGTGGTTGGGAAGCAAACTTCTTACCACACAACCATGCCTGCATCTTTTTCTTTCGCTTGTTTCAGTCATTAGACTGTGGCCATGCTGGGGCACTGCCTTGAAGAATTCTAATCGAATGAATCAACACCAAAATCTTTCTTTTATTTTTTAAGTCTGGTACGTCTTCTATTAAATCTCTTTTGCTGAACCGCTAAGTTACAGGGACATAAACACACCATCACCAGTTGTCAAGCGATGGTGGGGAATAAACAGAAACACAAAGACACACACACATGTATATAAACGGCAGGCTTCTTTCAGTTTCCATCTACCAAATCCATTCATAAAGCTTTGGTTGGCCCAAAGCTTTAGTAAAAGATACTTGCCCAAGGCATCACAGTGGGACTGAACTTAGAACCATGTGTTTGAGAAGCAAGCTTCTTACCACACAGCCACACTTGCACCTATGTATGGTAGTTTATAGCATTTGTTTATTTTTTTTGGGGGGGGTAGACATTTTAAAATTCTTTTATTTGTTTCAGTCATTTGACTGTGGCCATGCTGGAGCACCACCTTATATACTCTTTTACTTGCTTGTTTCAGTCATTTTGACTGCGACCATGCTGGAGCACCGCCTTTAGTCGAGCAAATCGACCCCAGAACTTATTCTTTGTAAGCCTAGTACTTACTCTATCGGTCTCTTTTGCCGAACTGCTAAGTTACAGGGACGTAAACACACCAGCATCGGTTGTCAAGCGATGTTGGGGGGACAAACACAGACATACAAACATATACACACACATACACATATATATATACATATATACGACGGGCTTCTTTCAGTTTCCGTCTACCAAATCCACTCACAAGGCTTTGGTCAGCCCGAGGCTATAGTAGAAGATACTTGCCCAAGGTGTCACGCAGTGGGACTGAACTCCAATCTAAATAATTTTTTTTGAATTGCTAATAATAAATTTAATAAAATAATCAAAAAAGAAAAACTTACCCGCACCATTTCGGGAAGGAATGGAAAAAGAAAAGTCAGTGTTAAGGCACTGGAGAACTGAAAGAGAAGAAAATGAAATGTAAAAAATTAAATATAAACATCATCACTTAATGTTTCCAGGCTTGCTTGCATGAATCAGGCAGAATTTTTTATGGGGTGGGGGGTGGGGGGCAAGTTGTCTACAAGCAGATAACCTTCCTGTTGTCAATCCTCATCTGTTTCCAAGCAAGGTAATATTTCCCCATAGCTAAACATGTTTTCACAGAAAATTGGAAGGGGTTAAAAAAAAACAAAAAACCTTGCTTGTCACATGATAATGCTCATTTGCAACCATCATGCGATGTCTAGACAAGGATACACACACACACACATACATGCACATATATATGTAAATACATCTTTATCTTTTACTTGTTTCAGTCATTAGACTGCAGCCATGCTGGGGCACCACCTTGAATTTTTAGCACTTATCACAATAATAATAATAATAATAATAATAATAATAATAGTGATGATGATGATGATGCAGTACCAGGCAGTGGCTCCCATGGCTTCTGATCTTAACTGATTGGAAGTGTTATCATGTACATTGTTTTGTCTTGGTATAAAAGATGGGCTACAGCAAATATTCTGCTCAATACCACAGATTTGCTTGTCAGTTGTTTGACCTTAACCAGTTGAGCATGTCCCTTAGTGGCTGACGATATGTGCATCTCTGATCACGAGCAGAAGTAGTGGGGGAGCATCATAGCCATGTGTTGAGAGGGATTCTTAGAGGTTTGAATATTTCACCAAAGGAAACATGGGTTCTTCGTTCAACATCCTTAAACAACCCTTATTCAGGGACCTTTTGAGCGGGATAGGCTACTCGACCAGAAGAAAATTCTAACTGGGCCCCACCTGCAAGGTCATGCGCTGTTTATCTTGATATGAGATCACCATGTAGCGCACATATGGTAGTGATGCATGTACCTGGTGTACCCTTATCAGACGGGTAGTCATGATGGGTATATTGGGCTTCGTATATTTTACCCTAGTGTCACTTTGATGGCATGAACTGCTCTCTCACTCAATAATAATAATAATAATAATAATAATAATAATAATACCCTTATCAGACAGGTAGTCACAATGGGTATACTGGGCTTCGTATATTTTTACCCCAGTGTCACTTTGATGGCATGCACTGCTCTCTCACTCAATAATAATAATGTGGGAAAAAAAAAGTTACCTACCAATGAGAGGAAGATGAGAAAGATAACCTTGTAGTTTGGTCTGGTAGCATCTTCATCAAGTAAACTGCAAAACCTGAAACACCGGCTTTTTCTTTTGTTCTCCTTTGGTGCCAGGTCTAGCATCCTGCTTTAGTTTCACTTGGATTTAACAAATTCTCTTTCAGAATTAAATCCTATAAATTTAAATTAAGATAAAAATCAGATAACAACAACAACAAAAATTTATTTTAAAAAAAGCCAAAAAAATTGATGATTTAGTATAATCTCTCTATATATAAACAGCAAAATGTCTGTCTGTGTGTGTGTGTATCCTTTATACAAATCCACAATTTTTCAGTTAGAGAGCTCGCACTTTCTATGGTCATTCAAAACCATCCAAGGGTGGTCGTGCACATCTTTACATTTCCCCAGTCACCCTGCAAAGTCATTAAAAAATCAATAGAAGTGACTTTTTTGTGAATTTTCTATCCAAAACCCAATCAAAATGCCCAAAACTTGATACGCAAATTGAATGCCAGCTAGCTGTATGTGATTGATCAAAGATTTGGACAGTACTGATATGTATGTGCGCACGCATGCAGCTGTATATGCATGCACTAGCACTATGACCCGGCAACGCCAGGTCATAGTGCCAGTGTAATATAAACTTGTGCTTCCCAACCTTGATGCTGAAGTGAATTTTCCTACAGAGTTTAGGTGTTTGAAAAGTTTTTTTATTCAGTATGTTAATTTTATTAATTAACAATACGCTCATTTGTTTTTTTCTTACTTTCATCTCTCGACTGAAAGTAGTTGAATAATTATTTGTTGCTAATTAATTATACATAAACAGAGGTAGATGTGGCCAAGTGGTAAAAAAGGTTGTTTCCTAAACCACATGGTTCCAGGGTTAGTCCTAGTGTGTGGCATCTTGGCCAAATGTCTGCTACTAACCTACAGCTAGTTGGCCAAAGCCTTGTGAGTGGATTTGGCTGATGGAAACTCAAAGAAGCTCATTGTGTATGCATACATGCACAAATGCATTTGAAAAAATATCATCTTATTTGTATTGTATAACACACATTTCAACACTTATAAAAAAACAAATGTTAGTTTGTTTATATTTATATACATGCATACATATACATATACATATATATAAATACAAAATGAGACAAGAACGCAAAACATCTGGGACAGTTAGGTGATACAAAAAGGGACAACAAAACATCCATTGGTGGTGGAGGTGGTGATGGTGCTTTGTTTGTTTGTTGAGCGAAGCAGTCTTCATTCCAGTGGGAGGAGTCCGAAAACGTGGTCCTTTGCTATTCGTAAGACCCGCAGAAGAGAAAGCAAGTCAACCCCCCCTTCCCCCCACTGACTCCGAGAGCATCAACGGATGGATGAATGCACATCCAGGCTCAGCAGTTGCGTAGGAAGTCGGGGACAAGAAACAGGAAGAGAGAGTGAGAGAAAGTTGGAGTGAAAGAGTACAACAGGGGTTGCCACCCTCCCCTGCCGGAGCCTGGTGGAGCTTTAGGTGTTTTCGCTCAATAAACACACACAACGCCCGGCCTGGGAATCGAAACTGCGATCCACTGACCATGAGTCTGCTGCCCTAACCACTGGGCCATTGCGCCTCCACTAAGGTGATGGTGCTGGTGTTGGTGGTGGAGGTGATGATGACAATGGTATTGTTGGAGGTGATTATGATGATGTTAGTGGAGGTGGTGAGGACAATGGTGTTGGTAGTGGAAGTGGTGATGGTGCTGGTGTTGGAGGTAGTGATGACAATGGTGGTGGAGGTGGTGATGATGATGGTGTCAGTGGAGGTGATCATGATGTTAGTGGAGGTGGTGAGGACAATGGTGCTGGTAGTGAAAGTGGTAATGACAAAGGTGGTGGTGGTGGTGGAAGTGGTGTTGATTACCATGATGCTGATGGTGACAATGAAAGTGATGGTCTTCAAATGAAGGTAGGAGTGGGGGGTGGGGGGCAATATGTAATCTGATCTCACTAGTTAACCAATTATTTGTAGTTGGTCTAATTATACAGTAGAGAAGTCAGCTGATCTCACATAACATAACAAGTTACCTCCCAGGGGCTGCAATCTGCTGATATATTTTCCCCCTCGGGACCTTCAGCTCAACAACTCATTCTATTGTCTTCTCATTATCATCTGATTCTTCTCTCTCGCTCTCTCACATTTACTATTTGTGTTTATATTGGGTCATCCCATAAATAATGC
Source organism: Octopus sinensis (assembly GCF_006345805.1). Classification (NCBI taxonomy): domain Eukaryota; kingdom Metazoa; phylum Mollusca; class Cephalopoda; order Octopoda; family Octopodidae; genus Octopus; species Octopus sinensis. The sequence goes on along the minus strand of NW_021823826.1, from coordinate 9,427 downwards.
GGTTATTTTTCAATTGCATGAACTAAAAGTTTAAGGTGGCAAGCTGGCAGAAACGTTAGCATACTGGGCGAAATGCTTAGCAGTATTTCATCTGCTTTTACGTTGAGTTCAAATTCTGCTGAGGTCGACTTTGTCTTTCATCCTTTCGGGGTCGATAAATTAAGTACCAGTTATGCACTGGGGTAAATCTAATCGACTTAATCTGTTTGTCTGTCTTTGTCCCCTCTGTGTTTAGCCACTCACATCTAAAAACTGAGGTTGTTGGGGATAAGCAAGGGCCTATGTGTTCCCTCCCAGCTGGACGGGACGCCAGTCCATCACAGCATTACTCAAGAAACAGGAAGAGAGAGTGAGTGAAAGTTGTGGCGAAAGAGTACAACAGGGGTCGTCCCCCCCCTGCCGGAGCCTCGTGGAGCTTTAGGTGTTTTCGCTCAATAAACACACACAACGCCCGGTCTGGGAATCAAAACTACGATCCTCCAACCGCAAGTCTGCTGTTCTAACCACTGGGCCACTGCGCCTCCACAATGACAATAATAACAATGGTAAATGATGGATGATGATGATGACATTGTTAATAACATATACTTGTTTTATTTTTATATCATTTCATTGTTTTAGTGAAATATTTCTCTGTTCCTCTTGTTTCACATTTTTTCTTTTTTGTTTATTTGACTGACCTTTCGACCTCTAAGTCACACCTAATTAAACTTCAAGGCATGGATTAGGTCAGCAGTTATTTTGAAGGCAGTTTTGGCCTTTTCTCTCCACCTCCTTTCATCAGAATATGAAGCAAGTGAAAAGCATCAACTTTCTCTACCGAAAACATCTTGATCACAGAATCTCCAGACCCACACTCGACCCCAGTCAGAAAACATAGCAAATCTGGACTCATCAGAGAATGTGACATTGTCCCAAAATGCTAGTGGCCTCTCCACTTGATATTGGTTGGTTGAAGAAGTGATTTCCTTCTTGCTGCTCTACAATAGTAGCCAGGTTTGTGGAGATACCTCTCAGCTGTTCTGGGACTGACATTAACTTGTTCTGCTAGGTCAGAGGCCTTGCAATGAGGATTATCCTCCACACTTCTCTGAACAAAGCAAAGGGTCTTCTGGGTGAGGTGATGTGGACTCCTTCCCCTCTCTGGTGAAATGCACAATCACTCTATTAACTGTAGAAAGCGGGATCCCAAGGTTTACTGTGATTTTATGATAAGTCCACCTTCAGCCTGACCCACAATATGGTCTCTTTGAAATACAGACAGTTCCAACACTTCTTTTGTATGTGGCACAATTAAACAGTTACATATAGAACCTGAAGCATAAAAATGTCAATTAATAATAGAATATAAACCTTTGTATGTTAAAATAAACATAAAACGATGTTTTATGGGGTGTTTATTTACTTCGGTCATGTCTGTGTACAGTGTCTTTCATAAGTTGATTGACGTATGTTCTTAGAAGTCTGCCGATACTTGTAGGGCAATGAGCAGGTTTCCAGAGAAGGAGATTGCTGGATATCTCATCCTTGCTTCTCCCGTAATGTCCTGCATAACATGTTCTTCTGTCAATGCATGGCTCATAATCATGAGGTAGTGTGTAACTGGTACTTAATTTATTGACCCCAAAAGGATGAAAGGCAAAGTCAACCTCGGCGGAATTTGAACTCAGAATGTAACAGCAGATGAAACACCGCTAAGCATTTCGCCTGGCGTGCTAACGTTTCTGCCACACCTTCACCTATTCTTATCACACAACCATACCTGGGCCAATTCTTATCATGCAGCCACACCCATGCCTATGCATACTACAAAACCACACCTGTACCTATTCTTACCAAAAAGCCATACCTATGCCTCTTCTTACTATGCGACACCTGCACCTAAGCTTACCACACATTCACACCTGTACCTATTCTTACTATGCAGTCACACCTGCACCTATGCTTACCACACATTCACACCTGTACCTATTCTTACCAAAAAGCCACACCTGCATCAATAGCTCGTTACACATATTTCTATTTCAACAGTTCGAATCAACACAGCAGTTGTCCTACTTTATCTTAAAATCAGAAGAAAAAAAATTAAGACCTAATGAAAAGTAAATGAGCTAAACGAGAAATAAGTCAGAATGGCCAGTGGTCAGGTATTTGAACAGCAAGGATAAATAAGGGTATGTTAAACACCGTACAAGTTGACTTCTTGATTTAAAATTACCCCTGCTTCCATTCCAGTGAGGGTAGTACAATTGCTTGGCGGAAATAATCTCAATAAATCCATAATATATCCTGCCTGCCTCCCTGCCTCATTATCATCATCATCATCATCATCATAAGCACCACCACCCCTTTACCACCAACACAATTTCCTCCTTCTCCACCCCATTATCATCAACACTAGTACCATCGTCACCAGCAGAGTTAGTTGATTAATTTCTTTTTTATGTAATCTCTTGATTTTTTGTTAAGAAAATTTATATATTTTTTTCTCTTGGAATCTTTTGTTTTATTTTTGTTTTGTTTTGTTTTCGTCCTACCACCACCACTGCCATCACCACCACCAGAATAGATGTGCAGATGGTGGATTTCTCCATAAACAATTGGCTGCCAACATTACAGCAGCAACATGATGGAATAGATTGCAATGATAATGCAGGCTGCTGATTGACTGCAAGGATATGCACCATCTGTGCATCCATTCTCAAAACAACTGTAAAAGAATATCCGCACATCTTTTCCTTCCTACCTTTCTTCTCATCCAGCTTTGGATTCAACCAACAAGGAGCTGCTTTACGTCATGCTAATAATTTGGACTCACCTGAGAAGATGTGATTTCCAACCACTTTCTACCTATTATTTTACTCTCGTGGACCCCACCTCCCCTAGCCATTTGATGTTTAAAGACTAATTCTATGGAAAGTTCTTTCAAAATTCCTATTTTGTTTTTCACCCATTCGAGCGTGATCGTTACCAATGTCGCCTTACTGGCACCTGTGCCGGTGGCATGTGTAAAAAGATTCGATCGAGGTCATTGCCAGTACCGCCTGACTGGCCCCTGTACAAAGAGCACCATACGAGTGTGATCATTGACAGAGCGACTAACCGGCTTCCGTGCCAGTTGCACATAAAAAGCACCATTCGCGTGTGATCGTTACCAGCGTCACCTTATTGGCACTTGTGTCCGTGCAAGTAGAGTGCCAAGAGCACCATCCGAGCATGATCATTGCCAGAGGGCACCATTCGTGCGTGATTGTTACTAGCATCGCTTTACTGGCACCTGTGCCGGTGGCATGTGTAAAAAGATTTGAGCGAGGTCGGTGCCAGTACCGCCTGACTGGCCTCCGTGCCGGTGGCATGTAAAAAGCACCCACTACACTCTCAGAGTTGTTGGCATTAGGAAGGGCATCCAGCTGTAGAAACTCTGCCAGATCAAGATTGGAGCCTGGTGCAGCCATCTGGTTCGCCAGCCCTCAGTCAAAATCGTCCAACCCATGCTAGCATGGAAAGCGGGCGTTAAACGACGATGATGTTTAGGTTGAACTATGTAAAATGTTAGAGAAAAACACCTGGCTGTTTCTTGCAATACATACCAATACACACATCTAAAGTAAAATTTCTTCAGGTTCTCAACCATTTATCTATGGACCCCTTCGATTACAATTTTTATTCTAGTGGACTCCCATAGCAATTGAATGTTTAAAAGCTAATTCTATATATGCTTCTTTCCATTTCACTATTTTGTTTTTCACACAACTTACTCTCTTTTACTTGTTTCAGTCATTTGAGTGTGGCCATGCTGGAGCACCGCCTTTAGTCGAGCAAATCGACCCCAGGACTTATTCTGTGTAAGCCTAGTACTCATTCTATCTGTCTCTTTTGCTGAACTGCTAAGTTACGGGGACGTAAATACATCAGCATCGGTTGTCAAATGATGTTGGGGGGACAAACACAGACACACACATACATATATATATGCATATATACGATGGGCTTCTTTCAGTTTCCGTCTACCAAATCCACTCACAAGGCTTTGGTCAGCCCGTGGCTATAGTGGAAGACATGTACCCAAGGTGCCATGCAGTGGGACTGAACCCGGAACCATGTGGTTCGTAAGCAAGCTACTTACCACACAGCCACTCCTGCGCCTATATATATATATATATATATACACACACACACATACATTTATATGACGGGCTTCTTTCACTTTCCGTCTACCAAATCCACTCACAAGAAATAAGTCCTGGTGTCAATTTGTTCCAATAAAACCCTGTAAGATGGTGCTCCAGCATGGCCGCAATCATAAGATTGAAACAAGTAAAAGACTAAAAGAATACCTCTCATGAGATTATATTTATAATAATGTTTATTATTAATAATAATATTTATATTATTCATAATGTATTTCCTTTACTATAATGAAATAT
>NW_021823826.1:0-2500 GCF_006345805.1 Octopus sinensis | reverse complement strand
ATAAACCATTAGGAAACAAACTCTGCACTCACTTTCTTCATGTTAGCTATCTCTATCTGTTTATTTATCTCACCTGTCTACCAGCCTACCTACCTACCTATCTGTCTATCTATCAATCTCTCTCTCTCTCTCTCATTACACATACAAGCAGGTGCTGAAAAGTTCCTGGCTTTAAGACTATCCCAAAAGGCCTGGCTCGAGGCCCAAACTCCTGAGTTCTTTTACAGGGCTTAGAAAAACTGAAGGACCACTGCAATAAGTGTGTGAATCCAAGACGGGAATATGTTGAATAAAATCATAATTAACTGATCCTCTTGTAATTTCCCTTTTGCCCAAAGCCAGGAAATTTTCAGCATCCCTCATGTGTGGGCGTGTGTGTATGTGTGGGCATGTGTGTATGTGTATATATGTGTGTGAGAGCGGGTGTGTGTATATATGTATGTGTGTGTGTTTATACATAATTAAGGACAAATTATTATTTTTATAAAAATTTTATCCTTAAGCATGGTTGCAGTCAAATGACTGAAACAATATATATATATATATATATATATAATGGGTAAAGACCCCCTTCAGTCATGAATGACCATGGAATTGCTCCTAGAAAGTTCCCCTCTGAGGCACAAGTCCAGGTAAGGTTGTTTTATGAAAGACCAGCAGATGCCCATACATACCAGCCTCCCCTCTCTACACCCCCAATGTTATCCAAATGTAAAGCAAAGACAAATAAAGGATAATGGCGCTTCAGCACCACTGGAGAAAGTGTTCAGCCATCGAGGGGGACTATGTTGAAAAATAAATCATCACAAGTCTTGTACCATGTTTTGTGTTTTTGAGGCTCAATACTTTTCATACACCCCTCGTGTATATATATATATATATATATATATATATATATAACGAGGTCTTTGCCAGTGCTGCTGGACTGGCTCCTGTGCAGGTGGCATGTAAAAAACATCATTTGGGCATGGCCATTGCCAGTACTACCTGACAGGCCCTTGTGCCGGTGGTACGTAAAAGCAACCACTACATTCTCAGAGTGGTTGGTGTTAGGAAGGGCATCTCCGCCAGATCAATTGGAGCCTGGTGCAGCCATCTGGTTCGCCAGTCCTCAGTCAAATCGTCCAACCCATCCTAACATGGAAAGCAGACATTAAACGATGATGATGATGATACATACACGGATATATATATACATACATACATACATATATGTATATATATAATAATAATAATTTGAGGGAATATTATTCCTAACTTACAGGGAAAAATTCAATTTAGAAATACTAAATCAAATTTCACAAAATATATATATAAATTAGAAAAAAAAAACATTTTTATCAATTCAAAATGAAAAATTAATTTACACCATTTAGAAAATTACATATAATAGAAATATTAAATATATTAAATATAATTATTATATTATATTATTATAATATAAATAATACATTTAATATTTCTATTATATGTAATTTTCTAGATGGTGTAATTTAATTTTTCATTTTGAATTGATAAAAAGTGTTTTTCTCTAATTTATATATATATATAGTAATGCAATATGAAAAATATGTTTTGGCGTTCAGACGAGTGTACTGGCATGGATGTGACAACATTTGAAATTTGTCTAGGTATATGCAGCTGATGAAGACAAATCAAATCTACGTTGTCAAACGTATTTGAAGTGTCTAAAACCAGTCCTGCATTATCCGTTTCTAGGTTTTTCATTTTTCAGATGTTCTTCCTAGAGGTAAGACAAATTTTTTTTTATGTTTGTTGCACACACACGTCTTTGCTAGTATATATGCAGTGAAGCTATACAATAGCGTCGTATTTATTACGATCATTATTTTCCAGTAAATATCGGTACTTCATTGTACCATTATTTACTTTTATATGTTTGTGTGTATATATATATATATATATATATAATATATATATATATATATATATATATACATACATACATACATATATAAAGATTTTCTGGTATTGTTTATTATTGGAACAGTGAATAGATAACATCAAGATATTTTCCCCAACTTCCTGTTTTGTTATATAATATTTCTGCAAACACCATTCCAAGAACCTTGAACTCTAATATGTACTTCAAATATAAAACTCAGTAACTGCATACTGTATCAAAAAAATGGAATAAATAGATGTGCTTCAAGAGGACAGAGCTCTGATTTCTACAATATCTACATAATATATTTATTTATATATATATATATATATATATATATATATTTCTTTACTACCCACAAGGGGCTAAACATAGAGGGGACAAACAAGGACAAAGGGATTAAGTCGATTACATCGACCCCAGTGTGAAACTGGTACTTTATTTATCGACCCCAAAAGTATGAAAGGCAAAGTCGACCTCAGCGGAATTGAATCAGATCGTAACGGCCGACGAAATATGCTAAGCATTTCGCCCAGTGCGCTAACGTTTCTGCCAGCTTACCACCTATGAATAAATATATATATATATAATATA
>NW_021823825.1:0-10000 GCF_006345805.1 Octopus sinensis | reverse complement strand
TTGTCTCTCACTCTCTTTCTCGTTTTCTTTCCTCTTTCTCTCCTTCTTTCTCTCTCTATCTCCCTCTTTCATTCCTATTCCTTCTCTTTCTTTTCTCACTTTCTCTCTCTTTACCCTTTTTCTCTCTCTCTTTCTTTCTCCTCTCTCCGTATCTCTTTTACTCTCTCTCTCTTTTCTCTCTTTGTCTCTCATTCTCTTTCTCGTTTTCTTTCCTCTTTCTCTACTTCTTTCTCTCTCTATCTCCCTCTTTCATTTCTTTCCTTCTCTTTCTTTTCTCACTTTCTCCCTCTTTCCCTTCTCCTTCTCTGTCTTTCTTTCTCTTTCTCTCTCCGTGTCTCTTTTACTCTCTCTCTCTTTCTTTTCTCTCTTTTCCCATTTTCTTTTTCTCTCTTTCTCTCTCCCATTTCCTTCCTCTTTCTCTTTTTCTTTTTTCTCTTATCTTTCTCTTTCTCTATTTTTCAATTTCTCTCTTTCTCTCTCCGTATCTCTCTCTCTTTCATTCTTTCTATTTCTATTCTTTCTTACATTCTTTCTCTCTTTTTGCATTTCTCTTTCTTTATCTCTCTCTCTATTACCTTTTTTCGTTCTTTCTCTCTCTGTCTCCTTCACTAATCCTTTTCTCTCTTTCACCCAACCTTTTTCTTTTTCATCTCTCTTTCTCTTTTACTTTTATCTCTTTCTCTCTTTTTCTCTCTGTGCTTCTCTTTGCCTTTTCTATCTTACTTCTTCCTCTTTCTCTTTTACTTGTCTCTCTTTCTTTGATCTCCTTTCTCTTTTCCTTTTCTCTCTCTCTCCCTTTCCTCTCTCTTTCTTCTTCTCTCCTCACTCAATTTTTTTTTTCTATCTTCCTCTCTCTATGTCTCTTACTACTCTTTGTTCTCACTCTCTTCTCTTCTCTTTTCCTTCCACTTTTTTCTCTCTCTCTTTTCTTTTATCACTTCCTCTCTCCCTCTCTTTTGTATATTTCTTCCTCTCTCTCTATTTCCCACTCTCTTTTCTCTCCTATATTCCCCTCTTTCCCTCTCTGTCTCTTTTTCTCTTTCTCTTCTTCTCTCCTATTCTTATCTCTCACTTTCTTTTTCCCCTTTTCCCTCCTTCTTTCTCCCCCTCTCTTTTTCTCTTCTCTCCTTCTCCCCCACTCTTTTACCTTTCTCTCCTGCTTTACTTTTCTCTCTTTTTCTATTCTCTCTTCTTTATCTCTCCCTTTTCTTTTACCTCTTTCTCTCTTTCTTTCCTCTCTTCCTCTTTCTCTCTGTTATCTCATTTCTCTGGCAATTTTTCTCTTCTCTCTTCCTCTCACTCTCTCAATTTCCTTTTCTCTCTTCCTCCCTCTCCCTCTCTTTCTTTCAGTCTCTTTGTCCTTTCCTTTCCCTCTTCTTTCCCTCTTTTCCTTTTCTCCCTTTAAGGGACTTACTTTTTTCTTTTCTCTCCTCTCTGGCCTTCTCCCTTTCTTTTCTCTCTTTATCCCTCTTTCTTTTCTCTCATTCTCTTTATCCCTTTTACGTCTCTTTCATCCCTCTCTTTCTCATTTCTCTCTCTTTCAGTGTTTGTTTTTCCTCTTTCTTCCTCTCTCTCTCTCTCCCATTTTCTCTCTTTATTTCTCTCAGTACCTTTTTCTTCTCTCATCTTCCATCTTTCTCTCTTCCTGTCCCTCTTTCAGTTTTTCTATTCTCGCTCACTCCCTCTCTGCTTCTTTTCTCTCTCTTTTTATTTTCTGGTTTTCCTTCTCCCTATCTCTCTTTATCTTTTCCTTTTCCCTCTTTCTCCTCTTTTTTCCTTCTCTATCTCTATCTCTCTCTATTCTTTTCTTTCTCTCTTTCGCTCGTTTTCTTTGTCTGTTCTCTCTTACTCTCTCATTTCCTCATTATCATTCTCTCTTTCTCACTCCCTTTCTTCTGCTCTTTCTTCCTCTCATTTCTTTTTCTCTCTCTCTTTCTTTCCTTGCTATCTCGCTTTTTTCTCCTTCTTTCTCCCTCTCGTTTTCTTTTTATCCTTCTTCCTCTCTTTCACTCTTTCATTTCTCTCTTTCTTCCTCTCATTTCTTTTTCTCTCTCTCTTTCTTTTCTCGCTCTCTCGCTTTGTTCTCCTTCTTTCTCCCTCTCGTCTTCTTTTCATCCTTCTTCCTCTCTCTCACACTTTCATTTCTCTCTTTCTTTCTCTCGTTTCTTTTTCTCTCTCTATCCTTTCTCCTTCTTTCTCCCTCTCGTTTTCTTTTTCTCCTTCCTCTCTCTCATTTATTTCATTTCTATCTTTCTTCCTCTCTCTCTTTCTTTTCTCGCTCGTTCGCTGTTCTCTCCTTCTTTCTCCCTCTCGTTTACTATTTATCCTTCTTCCTCTCCCTCACTCTTTCATTTCTCTCTTTTTTCCTCTCATTTACTTTCAATCCTTTGTCCTCTCTCTCGCTCTTTCAATTCTCTCTTCTTTCTCTCGTTTCTTTCTCTCTCTCTTTCTTTTCTCGCTCATTCGCTTTTCTCTCCTTCTTTCTCCCTCTCGTTTTCTTTTTATTCTTCTTCCTCTCTCTCACTCTTTCATTTCTCTCTTTCTTCCTCTCGCTTCTTTCTCCCTCTCTCATTCCTTTCTCGCTCTCTCACTTTTTTCTCCTTCTTTCTCCCTCTTGTTTTCTTTTTATCCTCTTCCTCTCTCTCAATCTTTCATTTCTCTCTTTCTTCCTCTCGTTTCTTTTTCTCTCTCTTTCTTTCTCTCTCTCTCGCTTTTTTCTCCTTCTTCTCCCTCTTATTTCCTTTTGATCCTTCTTCTTCCTCTCACTCTTTCATTTCTCTCTTTCTTACTCTCGTTTCTTTCTCTCTCTCTCTTTCTTTTCTCGCTTTTTTCTCCTTCTTTCTCCCTCTCGTTTTCTTTTTATCCTTCTTCCTGTCTGTCACTCTTTCATTTCTCTCTTTCTGCTTCTCTCTCTTTCTTTTCTCGCTCGTTCGCTTTTTTCTCCTTCTTTCTCCCTCTCGTTTTCGTTTTATCATTCTTCCTGTCTGTCACTCTTTCATTTCTCTCTTTCTGCTTCTCTCTCTTTCTTTTCTCGCTCGTTCGCTTTTTTCTCCTTCTTTCTCCCTCTCGTTTTCTTTTTATCCTTCTTCCTCTCTCTCACTCTTTCATTTCTCTCTTTCTTCCTCTCGTTTCTTATTCTCTCTCTTTCTTTTCTCACTCTCTCGCTTTTTTCTCCTTCTTTCTCCCTCTTGGTTTCTTTCCATTCTTCTTCCTCTCTCTCACTCTTTCATTTCTCTCTCTCTTTCTTTCTCGCTCTCTCTCGCTTTTTTCTCCGTCTTTCTCTCTCTCCTTTTCTTTTTATTTTTCTTCCATTCTCTCACTCTTTCTTTTCGCTCTTTTTTCTCTCTTTTCTCGCTTTTTTATCCTTCTTTCTCCCTCTCAATTTCTTTTCATCCTTCTTCCTCTCTCTCATTCTTTCATTTCTCTCTTTCATCCTCTCATTTCTTTTTCTCTCGTTTTTTCTCTCTCTCTTTCTTTTCTTGCTCTCCTGTTTTTTTCTCCTTCTTTCTCCCTCTCGGTTTCTTTTTATCCTTCTTCCTCTCTCTCACTCTTTCATTTCTCTCTTTCTTCCTTTTGTTTCTTTTTCTCTCTCCTTCTTTTCTTGCTCTCTCACGTTTTTCTCCTTCTCCCTCCCTCTCGTCTTCTTTTTATCCTTCTTCCTCTCTCTCACTCTTTCATTTCTCTCATTCTTCCCCTCGTTTCTATTTCTCTTTCTCTTTCCTTTATCGCCCTTTTTGGTTTTTTCTCCTTCTCTCTCCCTCTTGTTTTCTTTTTTTCCTTCTTCCTCTCTCTCACTGTCTCATTTCTCTCTTCCTTGCTCTCATTTCGTTTCCTCTCTCTTTCTTTTCTTACTCTCTCACTTTTTTCTCCTTCTCTCTCCCTCTTGTTTTCTTTTTATCCTTCTTCCTCTCTCTTACTCTTTCATTTCCCTCTTTCTTGCTCTCATTTCTTTTCCTCTCTCTTTCTTTTCTTGCTCTCTCACTATTTTCTCCTTCTTTCTCCCTCTCGTTTTCTTTTTATCCTTCTTCCTCTCTCTCAATCTTTCATTTCTCTCTTTCTTCCTCTCGTTTCTTTTTCTCTCTCTTTCTTTTCTCACTCTCTCACTTTTTTCTCCTTCCCCCTCCCTCTCGTCTTCTTTTTATCCTTCTTCATCTCTCTCACTCTTTCATTTCTCTCATTCTTCCACTCGTTTCTATTTCTCTTTCTCTTTCCTTTATCGCCCTCTTGCTTTTTTCTCCTTCTCTCTCCCTCTTGTTTTCTTTTTATCCTTCTTCCTCTCTCTCACTATCTCATTTCTCTCTTCCTTGCTCTCATTTCGTTTCCTCTCTCTTTCTTTTCTTACTCTCTCACTATTTTCTCCTTCTCTCTCCCTCTTGGTTTCTTTTTATCCTTCTTCCTCTCTCTTACTCTTTCATTTCTCTCTTTCTTGCTCTCATTTCTTTTCCTCTCTCTTTCTTTTCTTGCTCTCTCACTATTTTCCCCTTCTCCCTCCCTCTCGTCTTCTTTTTATCCTTCTTCCTCTCTCTCACTCTTTCATTTCTCTCATTCTTCCCCTCGTTTCTATTTCTCGTTCTCTTTCCTTTATCGCCCTCTTGCTTTTTTCTCCTTCTCTCTCCCTCTTGTTTTCTTTTTATCCTTCTTCCTCTCTCTTTCATTTGTCTCTTTCTTGCTCTCATTTCTTTTCCTCTCTCTTTCTTTTCTCACTCTCTTGCTTTTTTCTCCTTCTTTCTCCCTCTTGGTTTCTTTCCATTCTTCTTCCTCTCTCTCTCACTCTTTTATTTCTTTCTTTCTTCCTCTCTTTTCCTTCCCTCTTTTCTCGCTCTTTCGCTTTTTCCTCCTTTCTCCGTCTCGTTTTCTTTTTATCCTTCTTCCTCTCTCTCATTCTTTCATTTCTCTTTTTCTTCCTCTCGTTTCTTTTTCTCTCTCTTTCTTTTCTCGCTTTTTTCTCCTTCTTTCTCCCTCTCGTTTTCTTTTTTTCCTTCTTCCTCTCTCTCACTCTTTCATTTCTCTCTTTCTTCCTCTCGTTTTTTTTCTCTCTCTTTCTTTTCTTGCTCTCTCGATTTTTTCTCCTTCTTTCTCCGTCTCGTTTTCTTTTTATCCTTCTTCCTCTTTCTCACTCTTTCATTTCTCTCTTTCTTCCTCTCGTTTCTTTTTCTCTCTCTTTCTTTTCTCGCTTCTCTCGCTTTTTTCTCCTTCTTTCTCCCTCTCCTTTTCTTTTTATCTTTCTTCCTTTCTCTCACTCTTTCTTTTCTCTCTTTTTTCTCTCCTTTTTTCTACTCTCTCTTTCTTTTCTCGCTCTCTCGCGTTTTTCTCCTTCTTTCTCCCTCTCGGTTTCTTTTCATCCTTCTTCCTCTCTCTCATTCTTTCATTTCTTTCTTTCTTACCCACGTTTCTTTTTCACCCACTCTTTCTTTTTATTGCTCTCTCGTTTTTTCTCCTTCTTTCTCCCGCTCGGTTTCGTTTTATCCTTCTTCCTCTCTCTCATTCTTTCTTCCTCTCGTTTCTTTTTCACTCTCTTTCTTTTCTCACTCTCTCGCTTTTTTCTCCTTCTTTCCCCCTCTGGTTTTCTTTCCATCCTTCTTCCTCTCTCTCCCTCTTTTCCTTTCTTTCTTTCTTCCTCTCTTTTCCTTCCTCTTTTCCTTTCTTTTCTCGCTCTCTCTCGCTTTTTTTCCCTCTCTCCTTCTTTCTTTTTCTCCTCTCGTTTTCTTTTTATCCTTCTTCCCTCTCTCTCACTCTTTCTTTCTTTCTTTCTCTTTCGCCTCCTTTTCTTCCCTCTTTCTTTCTTTTCTCGCTCTCTCGCTTTTTTCTCTTTCTTTCTCCGTCTCGTTTTCTTTTTATCCTTCTTCCTCTCTCTCACATTTTCATTTCTCTCTTTCTTCCTCTCGTTTCTTTCTCTCTCTCTTTCTTTTCTAGCTCAATTGCTTTATTCTCCTTCTTTCTCCCTCTCGTTTTCTTTTGTCCTTCTTCCTCTATCTCACTCTTTCCTTTCTCTCTTTCTTCCTCTCTTTCTTTTCTCGCTCTCTCGCTTTTTTCTCCTTCTTTCTCCCTCTCGTTTTCTTTTTATCCTTCTTCCTCTTTCTTCCTCTCTTTCTTTACTCGCTCTCTCGCTTTTTTCTCCTTCTTTCTCCCTCTCGTTTTCTTTTTATCCTTCTTCCTCTCTCTCACTCTTTCAATTCTCTCATTCTTTCTCTCGTTTCTATTTCTCTTTCTCTTTCCTTTTTCGCTCTCTTGCTTTTTTCTCCTTCTCCCTCCCTCTGGTTTTTTTTTATCCTTCTTCCTCTCTCTCACTCTTTCATTTCTCTCTTTCTTCCTCTCGTTTCTTTTTCTCTCTCATTCTTTTCTCGCTCTCTCGCTTTATTCTCCTTCTTTCTCCCTCTCGTTTTCTTTCTATCCTTCTTCCTCTCTCTGACTCTTTCATTTCTCTCATTCTTCCTCTCGTTTCTTTTTCTCTCTCATTTCTTTCTTGCTCACTTGCTTTTTTCTCCTTCTTTCCCCCTCTCGTTTTCTTTTTATTATTCTTCGTCTCTTTCACTCTTTCATTTCTTTCTTTCTTCCTCTCATTTCATTTTCTCTCTTTCTTTTCTCGCTTTTTTCTCCTTCTATTCTCGCTCTCTGACTTTTTCTTTTTCTTTCTTCCTCTCGTTTTCTTTTTATCCTTCTTCCTCTCTCTCTCTCTTTCATTTCTCTCGCTCTTTCTCCCTCTCGTTTTCTCTCTCATTTCTTTCTCGCTCACTTGCTTTTTTCTCCTTCTTTCTCCCTCTCGTTTTCTTTTTATTATTCTTCGTCTCTTTCACTCTTTCATTTCTCTCTTTCTTCCTCTCGTTTCATTTTCTCTCTTTCTTTTCTCGCTCTCGCGCTCTTTTCTCCTTCTTTCTCCCTCTCGTTTTCTTTTTGTCCTTCTTCCTCTCTCTCACTCTTTCTTTTCTCGCTCTCTGACTTTTTCTTTTTCTTTCTCCCTCTTGTTTTCCTTTTATCCTTCTTCCTCTCTCTCACTCTTTAATTTCTTACATTTCTCACTCTTTCATTTCTCTCTTTCTTCATCTCTTTCTTTACTCTCTCTCTCACTTTTTTATCCTTCTTTCTCCCTCTCGTTTTCTTTTTATGCTTCTTCCTCTCTGTCACTCTTTCATTTCTCTCATTCGTCCTCTCGTTTCTTTTTCTCTCCCTCTCTTTCCTCACTCTCTCACTTTTTTCGCATTCTTTCTCCCTCTCTTTTTCTTTTTATCCTTCTTCCTCTCTGTCACTCTTTCATTTCTCTCTTTCTTCCTCTCGTTTCTTTTTTTCTCTCTTTTTTTCTTGCTCTCTCACTTTTTTCTCCTTCTCCCTCCCTCTCGTCTTCTTTTTATCCTTCTTCCTCTCTCTCACTCTTTTATTTCTCTCATTCTTCCTCTCGTTTCTTTTTGTTTCTCTTACTTTTCTCGTTCTCTCGCTTCTTTCTCTTTCTTTCTCACTCTCGTTTTCTTTTTATCCTTGTTCCTCTCTCTCACTCTTTCATTTCTCTCTTTCTTCCTTTCGTTTCTTTTTCTCTCTCTTTCTTTCCTCGCTCTCTCACTTTTTTCTCCTTCTTTCTCCCTCTCGTTTTCTTTTTATCCTTCTTTCCTCTCTCTCACTCTTTCATTTCTCTCTTTCTCTCTCTCTTTTATTTCTCGCTCTCTCGCTTTTTTCTCCTTCTTTCTCCCTCTCGTTTTCTTTTTATTCTTCTTCCTCTCTCTCACTCTTTCATTTCTCTCTTTCTTTTTCTCTCTCTTTCTTTTCTTGCTCTCTCACTTTTTTCTCCTTCTGCCTCCCTCTCGTCTTCATTTTATCCTTCTTCCTCTCTCTCACTCTTTTATTTCTCTCATTCTTCCTCTCGTTTCTTTTTCTTTCTCTTACTTTTCTCGTTCTCTCGCTTCTTTCTGTTTCTTTTCACGCTCTCTCGCCTTTCTCTCCTTCTTTCTCCCTCTCGTTTTCTTTTTATCCAACTTCCTCTCTCTCACTCTTTCATTTCTCTCTTTCTTTTCTGACTCTCTCGCTTTTTTCTCCTTCTTTCTCCCTCTCGGTTTCTTTTTATCCTTCTTCCTCTCTCTCACTCTTTCGTTTCTCTCATTCGTCCTCTCGTTTCTTTTTCTCTCTCTTTCTTTTCTCACTCTCTCGCTTTTTTCTCCTTCTTTCTCCCTCTCGTTTTCTTTCCATCCTTCTTCCTCTCTCTCACTCTTTCATTTCTTTCTTTCTTCCTCTCTTTTCCTCCCCTCTTTCTTTCTTTTCTCGCTCTCTCGCTTTTTTCTCCTTCTTTCTCCATCTCGTTTTCTTTTTATCCTTCTTCCTCTTTCTCACTCTTTCATTTCTCTTTTTCTTCCTCTCTTTCTTTACTCGCTCTCTCGCTTTTTTTCTTCTTTCTCCCTCTTGTTTTCTTTTTATCCTTCTTCCTCTCTCTCACTCTTTCATTTCTCTTTTTCTTCCTCTCGTTTCTTTTTCTCTCTCTTTCTTTTCTCGCTCTCTCACTTTATTCTCCTTCTTTCTCCCTCTCGTTTTCTTTTTATCCTTCTTCCTCTCTCTGACTCTTTCATTTCTCTCTTTCTTCCTCTCGTTTCTTTTTCTCTCGCAACTCTTTCTCGCTCACTTGCTTTTTTCTCCTTCTTTCTCCCTCTCGTTTTCTTTTTATTATTCTTCGTCTCTTTCACTCTTTCATTTCTCTCTTTCTTCCTCTCGTTTCATTTTCTCTCTTTCTTTTCTAGCTTTTTTCTCCTTCTTTCTCCCTCTCGTTTTCTTTTTATTGTTCTTCCTCTCTCTCACTCTTTCATTTCTCTCTTTGTTCTCTCGTTTTTTCTCTCTCTCATTCCTTTCTCGTTCTCTCGCTTTTTTCTCCTTCTTTCTCCCTCTCGTTTTCTTTTTGTCCTTCTTCCTCTCTCTCACTCTTTCTTTTCTCGCTCTCTGACTTTTTCTTTTTCTTTCTCCCTCTCGTTTTCTTTTTATCCTTCTTCCTCTCTCTCACTCTTTCATTTCTCTCTTTCTTCCTCTCGTTTCTTTTTCTCTCTCATTTCTTTCTCGCTCACTTGCTTTTTTCTCCTTCTTTCTCCCTCTCGTTTTCTTTTTGTCCTTCTTCCTCTCTCTCACTCTCTCTTTCCTCACTCTCTCACTTTTTTCGCATTCTTTCTCCCTCTCTTTTTCTTTTCATCCCCCTTCCTCTCTCTCACTCTTTTATTTCTCTCTTTCTTCCTCTCGTTTCTTTTTCTCTCTCTTTCTTTCCTCGCTCTCTCACTTTTTTCGCTTTCTTTCTCCCTCTCTTTCTTTTTATCCTTCTTCCTCTCTCTCACTCTTTCATTTCTCTCTTTCTCTCTCTCTTTCTTTTCTCGCTCTCTCGCTTTTTTCTCCTTCTTTCTCCCTCTCGTTTTCTTTTTATTCTTCTTCCTCTCTCTCACTCTTTCATTTCTCTCTTTCTTCCTCTCGTTTCTTTTTCTCTTTCTTTCTTTTCTTGCTCTCTCGTTTTTTTCTCCTTCTTTCTCCCTCTCGTTTTCTTTTTATCCTTGTTCCTCTCTCTCACTCTTTCATTTCTCTCATTCTTCCTCTCGTTTCTTTTTCTCTCTCTTTCTTTTCTCGCTCTCTCGCCTTTCTCTCCTTCTTTCTCCCTCTCGTTTTCTTTTTATCCTTGTTCCTCTCCCTCACTCTTTCATTTCTCTCTTTCTTTCTTTCGTTTTTTTTCTCTCTCCCTTTATTTTCTCTCTCGTTTTCTTTTTTCAATCTCCTTCTCTTTATCTTTTCTCTCCTTTTCTCTCTCTCTTTCTCTGTTTTGTTTCTCGTTTTGTCTTCTTTATAGTTCTCTTCCTCTCTTCTTTTTTCTCTTTCTTTTTCTTTCTCTCTTCTACTTACTTCAGACTGCGGCCATGCTGGCGCTCCTCCTCAAATTTTTCTTTTATGTATGATAGCTTTTCTGTCTAATTTGCACCAACCTATAGCTCTCTTTTGCTTCAGGGCTAAGTAACAGGGATGCAAATACACCAACACCGGTTATCATTTTGCAGTT
>NW_021823824.1:0-17500 GCF_006345805.1 Octopus sinensis | reverse complement strand
TGCTGGGCTAATTCGACTAAGCAACATGCTATGCGTCCGTTTGGAGTGTTTCAGGCCCTAAGCTGTCATGCAAAATTGGAGCTGGGTTTTCTGTGATTTTTGAACGCACCGAAAAGCTGTCAGTGGATATACTCTCATTTGCAGCAGTGTGCGCTGTGTCTAACACGACCCATCATCGGAAATTTTGACACCTCATGTCAGGTTTGTTGTCCTACATCACTTAGAGAGTAAATTCGGAGGAATTGTGGTTGTTCATTCGCGGGTACCAGAGAACCAATGAGGGGATAGAATTGCCCATGAACTTTGACTTCGGCGTAAATTCATGTTTATCTATCTTCTTAGATTCACCAAACGTTGTCATTTGAAATGCAGAGTTGTATTGTCAGATATTGTCCAGAAAATCGTTTGACTGGATTGAAGCGCCTTCTTGAAGATTCCTAAGGCGTTGAGATGGTATTGTTGGCAAAGATTCCTGTCCGGATATGTTGTCATCTATTGCATTGTTTTAAGTTCTAAACGATAATAAATACCCTGAAGTTCTATTTATATGATGCTATTTCTATTTTTTCCCAGAACCGTTTCATCTCCAAGAAATCTCTCGACGATAAACCTGATGACACGCCAAGTAAGAACTAATTTTATGTCTAAAGTCTTTTACCCGTGTTTCCTTAACCAATGATTTATAATTTCACCAACTTTGAATTAGTTCCACAATACTATCCATATGTCCACAATAATATATACTAAGACACTTACCTGAATTTATTTAATATATTCTACTTTACAATAATTTCCTAAATAAAATGTTACTCTAATATACTATGCCATTTATTGTGTGTATATGAGTACATATGCAGTGCTACGTCGATAATTGTACCAAGACCTCTTCATCTGAGAATCAAATGCCCGAGCTGGCGCTTCACTGCGTTTATATCTACAATGCAGCATTCTGTCCACTCTTGTGCTTCCAATCATTCGTGAATAGAGACCCGAAATAATGATGTTCCACTTTCCTACAGAGTGCGTATTTGTCAGTCATGCCTTGGGGTACTCGGCAGCCAACCAATTCAGTGCACGTTGTTAGTGACCATCAGACGAATGAGGTAGCAGCATGTCGTCTACAAATAACAACCGACCGATCACGTAGAGATTAATTGGGATACCTCTACCACAATGGCTGCGCATATTCAACCAGATCACAAAAAAGAATGTGAGAAGGGACACTAACAATGCACACTTCAACTAAGTGAAACCTTCACGTTGTAAACTTTCGACTTTTACATAAATACAAACATTTGAACATCCATATAAGTACTTTATGGCAACCAGTATTTGCCCATTAAACTCACCTTCTTGGTAAACCATCCGCAACTTGCCCCAGGGCATGTGATCGTGTGCCTTTCCGTGGTTTACAGCGTATAAACCTTGGAAATATTTCAATGTTTGCTGGAAGATCTGTTTTGAATGACTATCTGGGCGGGTGTACTGCGTCCCGGACAGTAATCTTGGGCGCGACAATTTCCCTACGTATCATTTCCTGACATCTAGTGTAGACTTTTCTATAATTAGAACCCACTCTTTGGTCTCCGTTTGAAGAATTGTGATTGTCTCCCCATATTACCATTGCCTTGGTGTTTTTTCCAGAGATCCCATCTACCTAGCATACATGTGTCACTCAGAGAATACCATCTGTATTTAAGGTTTCTAAAATATCAAGCCGAACGTGCTTTTCACCAGCAGCTTTATCAATTTTAAGTGAATTTAGCTCAAATAAGCCTTCAAACGAAGAAGAACCTGCCGAAAATAATAATACAACCACGAATCCATTTCGATATCCAACTTCATTCAGGCGGGTCACTCTCAATTTGGATGCAAAAGTCTCCACATTTTCGTTTCTGATCCCAGCATCCACTGCGGCTTCCAACTGAATTCTGTATGTCGCACTGGACTTACCAATTTCCAGTGTTCGGCAGACTGTAGAAATTTTCAGGTTTTCAAATATGTAGGTAGTGCGAGTTGACAACTCCACCACTTCCTTTTACCCGAACGTTCAGCAAAGAGTGAAAGATGACCGAAATCTATCAAAAACCTCTGTCACCAAGTATTTCTATTCCAGGTACCCTTATAAATATCCCTGTCTTCAAATAATATATATACCATAGAGAGGAGAGTGTGTATCCTGCAGAGAAGGCTGCTATGATCTCTCCATTAAGTTCACTGACGACATTCCTTCCAATCAATCCTTCTCACGGTTATCAGTGCCAAGGTGTGCACTGAAGTCTCCTTGCAGGACAAATGACTTTGCCCAAATATATCTAAGCTGAGGTGAATTTGCTTAGGAGGAATTGTATTTGACCTCGCTGTTACTGCATATACTTACAGCAGCACAGTGGTCCTTCATATTCAGCCTTAGCTTCAAGAGGTGAACCACACACCTAGGAGGTTTCACTCCATAATACAATCCGAAAGCTGGGGATTTAGGGTATTCTTATCCCACCTGTGCAGACATTGTTGGCACCACAGTTGCGTAGTGGAGTTTCAAGCCTATATCCAGGGTGCCGCTAGGAGAAACGAAATTTTGTAGAGGAGACACTGATTATATCTTACAGGCAGATTATATCTAACAATTTTGACGTTTTAATTCTCAATATTAAAGGTTCCCTTCTTGATCTGCTTTGTTGTCCTGAGACCGTCAATATTGTGCTCCATCAAAAACGGTAAGTCATGGATTTTGTGTTAACATATGTATGTCTGTACGCATGTATTTATTTAGGTATGTATGTGTGCGTGTGTGTAAATATGTGTGAGTATGGATTGGTAGATTTGTGGATAGAAAGAGAGACTGACAGACAGACAGATAGGTAGGTAGGTAGATAAACAGACAGACAGACAGACAGACAGAAAGATAGATAGATAGATGGATAGATAGATAGATAGATAGATAGATAGATAGATAGATAGATAGACAGACAGATAGACAGACAGGCAGACAGGTAGACAGACAGACAGACTGATAGATAGATAGATAGATAGATAGATAGATAGATAGATAGATAGATAGATAGATAGATATATAGATAGATAGATAGATAGATAGATAGATAGATAGATAGATATATATATATATATAGATAGAGAGATAGATAGATAGATAGATAGATAGATAGATAGATAGATAGATAGATAGATAGATTGATAGATAGATAGATAGACAGATATAGAAATACCCGTCAACCTATTGGGTTGTCCGGAAATTTATTGCCGATATATGGTAGCTTTAATTTCGACTTATTTTAGAACATGGTTGAGTTCATAAAATAGAATTTAACTACACCTCCATTTAGAGCGCAGTTTAAGCTATCTTTTCGTGTAAGAAGGTTTATGTTCCTATAACCTGTGTTGATTTTGTAACACTTTAAAATGCAAGATAAGAAAGTTCATTTTCGGCACTTGATGCTTTGGGAACCAGACAAAAATTGCTGCAGCTCGGCTGGCATGTGTTACTCCATCCCTCCATATTCACCAGATATTGCACCTTCGGATTTCCACTTATTCAGGCCTCTGCAGAATAGTCTTAATGGTAAAAATTTTAATTCCTTGAATGACGTAAAAAGATACCTCGATGAATTCTTTGCCATGAAACCACCTCAATTCTGGAAAGAGGGTATTTTCAAGTTAAAGGAAAGATGGAGAAGCATAGTGCAACAAAATGGTTCATATTTGGTTGTTTAAAAATGCAATGGCAAGTATTTATTGACCCTTTATTTTCCTTTAAAAATCGGCACGAGCTTTCCAGGCAACCCAATATAAATACATATAGATATATATATGTATATATGTATACATATATATATATACATATATATATATACATATATATATATATATATAAACAAACATATGTTATATATATGTATAAACATATATATATATATATATCAACACACACACACGTATATATATATATAAATTTTTATACACTTACATATATACATCTACATATACACACTATATTTAAGGAGTGAATAACCAGTTTATATAGCACCCGTGTACAAAATATCTAATCCTCATCCCTTTCGTATGCAGTCAATTTGTAACCTACTATATATGTTCCCAAACATTTTTCTTGCAAACTTTTGTGATATTCCATTGAACCTCAAATGATATATTGACCTTCGAGATTCAATCCGGAATATTATTCTCCAGTGCTAGAAATGCCCGACTCTTCAGTGATCATGATGGATAACTATACTAAACAATATCAAGGCAATAGAGCTTTTGCATCAATTCAAACTACTTTTAAATATTGCTTCATATTGCCTTGACAGTTTCTCCTAAGGACGCAGTGGAAAAGTCCTACAGCGGATTAGGACGCCGTACATGAAAGGTTGGCGTCGGGTTTTCTTGTACGTCAGCAGAATGCACAAGTCTACGTTTCTAGTAATCTTCAAACTACCAGCGATTTTAGATAGCAAAATTAGTCTACTCTTGACAATGAACAGGGATATTAGCTGTTTATGTAATGTGTATGCTTTGCCATATACAAACATGAAATAATGAAATACCAGATTCACAGAAAGGCATGCAGTTCCAGCAAACCTCCAAGATGTACCACGATATAAAAGATTTGGTAGAATGGACAATGTCGACGTCACCCACATCTTCATAAAATGCTGTCCGAAAATGTTGTCATCTATTGCATTTTTTTTCAGATCTAAACGATAATAAATACTCTCTCTTTTTCCACAGAACCGTGTCATCTCCAAGAAATCTCGCGACGATAAACCTGATGACACCCCAAGTAAGAACTAATTTTATATTGTATAAGACAATAACTTTGAAGAAATGTTCAGGAATGAGATTAAATATTATAAAGTATCCAGCTTCCAGTTCTACAGTGTTTAGCCGAAGACATTCACCCTTGTCTCCTTAACGATTTATAATTTCACCAAAGTTGAATTGAATCTACATCACTATCCATATTTCTTCAGTAATATATACTAAGACACTAGTCAAAATTTCTTTTAAAATACATTTTACTTTACAATAATTTCCTTAATAAAATGTTACTCTGTTATACTATGACATTAATTGTGTGTATATGAGTGTGTGTGTGTGTGTGTGTGTGTGTGTGTGTGTGTGTGTGTGTGTGTGTGTGTGTGTGTGTGTGTGTGTGTGTGTGTGTGTGTGCAGTGCTACGTCGATACGTGTACCAACTATTGTTCGTCTGAGAATCGAATGCCCGACCTAGCGCATCAATGCGTTTAAATCTAGAATTTAGCAATCTGTTCAGTCTTGTGCTTCCAATCACTCGTGAATAGATTCTCGAAGTAACGATGTTCCACTTTCCTGCAGAGTGTGTGTTAGTCATCCCTGCCTTGGAGCACTCGGCAGCCAACCCATTGAATGCGTGTCGAAAGTGAACATGACATGAGTCAGATAGCAGCATGTCGTCTGAAAATAGCGGTCAACCGACCCCTTACAGACGAATACAGATACTGCTCGCACAATGGCTGAGCCATGCTCAACCAGATCATAAGTAATGTGAGAAGCACTAACAATAGACTCTTCTAGTGAAGTCTAAACTCCATGTTGAAAACATTCGGCTTTTGCACAAATTCAAACATTTGGACATCCGTACAAGTATTTTACAGGAACAATAATTTGCTGAATAATCTCACCTTCCTGGTAAACCATCCGCAACATGCCCCACGGCACGTGGTCTACAGCGTATTCCCCTTGGAAATATTTCAACGTTTTCTCGAAGATCTGCTTTGAACTAATATCTGGTCGGGTGTACTGCGTCCAGGACAGTAGTCTTGGACGCGACCATTTACCTACGTATCTTTTCTAGACATGTAGTGTAGACTTTGTCTTGAAAAAATCTGTGATTATTACCCCGGATTGACATTGCCCTCGTGTTTTCCCTGAGACCCATTCCACCTAGCATACATGGGTCACTCAAGGAATACCCTGAGTATTTAAGGGTTTTAAATTATCAAGACGAACGTATTTCTCTCCAGCAGCTTTATCACTTTTCAGTGACTTTAGTTCGACAAAAATAATACAATCACTAATCGATTTCGATGCCCAAGTTTATTCATGTGGGTCTCTCTCAATTTGGATGCAATATTATCCACAATTTTGTTTCTTATTCCATCATCCACTACTGCTTTCAACTTTATTCTGTAGGTCGCACTGGACTTACCAATTTACTGGGTTCTCCCAACTGTAGGCATCTTCCGGTTTCAGACATCTTGGTAGTGGTCAGTTGACAACTCCCCACTACTTATAGCCCGAACGTCCAGCACAGACTCAAAGATGACTGAGACGATAACAACATCTATCAAGAATTTCTGTCACTAAGCATTTCTATTCAAGTACCCTTATAAACAACCATGTCTTAAAACGATATCTATATCATAGAGAGTTCAGAAGACTAGTATGGCCACCACATTAAGGTGTGTGACGCCATTCCACCCAATGAATACTTCTTGCGGTTATCAGCGCCAAAGTGTGCACGGAAGTCTCCTTGTAAGACAAATGACTTTACCCCAAATATATCCAAAGCTGCAGTGAATTTGTTAAGGAAGCATTTGTATTTGAACTCGCTATTGGATGCATTTACTTCCAGCAGCTACACCACTCATTCATTCTGCTTGAGCTTCAGGAGGCATCCCTTAATACCTAGTGGGATTCACTCCATAATCCAATCCGAAAGCTAGGGATTGTGAGCATCCCACTTCCGCCTGTGCTGACATAGTTGGTGGCACACCTGCACGGTGGAGTTTCCAACCTACTTCCAAGTGTATGCCTCGGAAGTAACGAAGCTTTCTTGAGGAGACACCGATATAGCGCTTTGTCTCGTCCGGTTTTGACAGTCTAATTCTTAATTATGAACGGTTGATCCCCTCTGGACCTGCTTCGGGGTCCTGGAACACGCATATTTTGTACTCCCTTCCCATGCATCCTAGATTAAGATGAGTGGAGACTGCAATATATTTCCCGAATGGACTCCTCCACTCAAGATCCAGACGCAACGGCTTTTATCCCACTCGATGGACGACGCGGTATGGCTATTCCTTCGAGCCCTTTCCATATTGTAGCTACGATGGCCTTATTCGCGCCAAACACCAAGCTGATATTTGTAATTGACCAATCAGGTGCCAAGAATTTATAATATGGCCTACATATCTATAAAAGAAGAACTTTATCATCATTACGGTCACAAATATATATATATACTCACATCCAAGTTCAACTACAAAACAAACATCCGTTCATAAGGGAGCCGAATACACATTCTGATATTCTGAGATTAATCTCTCAATTCGTTGACATCAACGTCAACAACAGGCTCAATAGACAAATGACTAATTTTCTTCGTTTAAAATTTATTCTTAGCGAATCCTTTACTTCTTTCATTCTGATTTTCATTCATTCACTCATTCTTTTTCTCTTAAATTCTAAATTTCTCTCCTCTCTATCAATTCCTTCCAAGCCAACAACTTCCTTTGTATAGGATTCAAGAATTCTTTCTTTTAAACTAAATTGTTTCATTTTAAATTTCACAGAATCCGGTCCCGGATCATTGTATACCCGGTGGGGCAGAACTACTTGTCCTCCTTATTCAAACCTTGTATATGACGGTTAGTATAAACTATACTTCTGTTCACTCTTTCTCTCTTTATCTTTCTCTTCTTCTCTTTTTATTCCTCTCATTTTCTCTTTCCGTTTCTCACACGCACACGCACGCACACTCAAGCAAATCATGTGATATATCACATTTGAAACGATACCTATAGACCCTATAGAGACTGCACAAGACTGCTCACTTCTTTGTAGGTATTTGGTCAAATCAGAATTTAAATGGTCTACTATGGACCAGGTGAAAAGGATGTTGTCTAACTACAGAATATAGATATCTCTACGTTAAATTATAGATAGGGACTAGACTGGAATCTAGTATAGTGATCAAGGACTCCTGGCTGACTTGTATGGAGTGTAGATATCAAATACCGAGGCTGCTAATTGGTTATAAATTTTACTGGCTACGGATGGTGGTATTATACGTGAGTGACCAGAGCTGAAAAGTGGCCACTTGACCATCATTAACTAGAATGTCTATTGCTTGTTGTTATAGACTAAATTGAACAAGGTCTAATTAGAATTGATGAATGAATGTATATGGTTAATGAAATGAACGCAGAATGTACAATGTGGACTGGAAAAACCACACACTGTAACTAATGGACAAAGCTAACTAAGGGCCGTATTTATTAAGAATAATATGGAGGGACTAAGTACCACTGAGAGAACCCAAGTGAGTACATATTGCACTACTATTCTTCTCCACCTCACCGAAATCGTCCTATACCTCAAACCTATCTCTTTTCATGCAACACCTCGCCTAGTTAATTGTCCAGTGTATATTTGTAAGGTAACACCGGCACATTCAATTCAAAGCTACTGCTTCCCACATCTTCTCCAACCAACCTCGCATCCTTTGTGAATCTGCTCCCTATAAACCCTACACATATCCTTTATCGGTCGCCCACTCTGCTATCCATTCATCTTAAGCACTACGCCATCAATGAGCTTCAAACTTCACCCCACCTCAGTTGATGCTTTGCATGAAATAAAATCTGTGTGATCATAATATTATAGTATGTGGTAGGCACGTCTCGTAGTAGGCCTGACTCGTCCCAGACAAACCGATGGATATAGCCAGACACACCCGTATGGTCGACTAAACAGTATTTCATCCCCTCTTACCCACCAGTTCTCTGCATCTCGCCGTCTCTCGTATTGTTCTACTCAAACCACATGCAATTCCCATCACCGACAATTTTCACGTTCCAACGTGAACGACATTTTCTCCAAAATCCCATTCCTTTCTACGTTTATTGACATCCACACACAAACACCTACCCAATGGAATACACATCACAACCACAAATACTTACCCGTACACATACACAAACACACACACACATGAAGAGAAGACAAACGCACAGCTGCAAACTCATGCGCACTCCCATCCAGCAACACACAGCTTACACTTACATAAACACTAACATATACACCACAATTCGTTCACACGTGAGTAAACATGACTTCTTTTAAGGGTCAAACTTAATGAATGTTTCCGTTATTTCATATATAATTTTGCTTAATATCTTTTTTTACTTGATTTATTCTTACCAATTCTAGGTGTGGTTGGTGGACAATGGTACGACGACACAGGTGGCGGAAGTAATCTCTTATGTCTACCTAACGACCCCATTTGGGCCAATTATACTATAGGAGATGAAAAAGGTGGTTACATTTCTGGCAGTGAATATCAACTGGAATCATACCCAACGAATAAACTCTTCTCTTTTGCTAACGCTGAATCACTTCATGATCACAACGTTCCGTGCGCTGTCTGTTTGACACGACAACCTGCTGTTGTTATGATGTTACCAGCCAGGACAAAGTGTTACGCTGGTTGGACAGCTGAGTATTCGGGATATTTGATGACCGATCATCCTAATCATAAGGGCAGACATGAATATGTATGTGTGGATTATGCACCAGAAGCTGATCCAGCGGGTTACAAGAACGAAGATGGAGCTTTATTATATTTCGTTCAGGCTGGTTGTGGTTCATTGCCATGTCCACCGTATGTCCATGGTCAAGAATTAACCTGCGTTGTGTGCAGTAAATATTGAATAGAAATTAAATTCGGTTCCATATGAAAATATGTCTGTGAATTACAAGAAATGATAAGAATTTTTACCTAATATTTTCTGTCAAGTATGTCTATCATTAAAAGAAACTGGTATATCAGAAGATATTAAAAACCATACAAAAGAGGCGACGTAGAAAGCCAGAAATATCCTGACCAAAAAAATCTGTCGGAACAATTCTAGATAAATTTTATAAGATTTCAGTTTATCAAATTTAATGTTAAAATAAAATGCTATTTCGTTTAACAGTATTTTGTGTTCTGTCTCATTATTCAGAAAACCCTAAATATAGTACCAGCATAGAAATATATCAGCTTGTTTTTCACAGCCTTAGAAAATCTAATACTTGACGCTACTATCTCAGACATCTTGCTTTTGAAATTACAACTCAGATTCTGAAAAGGACCATGAACCACCATATTATTTAACACAGAAAACACATGATCGCTTTAACAACAACAACCAGTTACTTCTACACAAACCATTTTATTTGCCGTTATTAATCAGAAAAGCTTTCCGTTCCATTCTTACCTCATAACTTATAACCTAAATCTAAATCACAACCTTCCCACCTCTCCACAAATTATGACAAAATGAAACTCTATGCACAGAACACTCACATTATACACTAAACGCTGATATACAAGAATAAGAAAGGAAATCAACCAGAAAAATTGCCTCATTTCAGCAGCAGAGAACATCAAATACGACTATTTCTTTCACTCATCTACGTAAACATACCAGACTCGAAGAAAGGATGGATCCTAGAAGCTGAATAGATTTCATGCGAAACGAATACAACACCCATAAAAGTGAGAGTAAAGAGAGCAAATATAGTCAGGGCAAGCACGGATGCTGTGCGTAAGAAGGCTGAGATGTGGTGAACGTCACGTTATATCCAATAGGGTTCATGATTGTCTGTTGGAGTGTGTCGAATATTTCTCAGATAAACGAAGGCTACCAAGATTACTTAGTGTTTACAATCCCGAAGTAATTATTCTGATGGTTAAATCCGGATTCACTTCCCTGGATTACGAATATTTTCATGAGTATAAATTTGCATCTCTGAATCAGAATTGTTCAGATCATTTTTCACTGTTCCTGAGATATTTTACCCAATTTTGGCTAATAATGTAAAAAAGAATTCATCCTTATTCTTTGGCTTATTACTTTGCACAGTTCTAGCCAAACATTCCCAAAGATTTTCGATGGGGTTTAATTCGGATCACTGCTCTGGCCACTGCTCCGGCCACAGCATCAACCGTACTCTCTTAGACCTAATGTAATCTCTGACAAAGTGCGAGGTTGTTTCGGGTCGTTGTCATGCTAGAAAGTCCAAGATCGGCCCAAATGAATTGCGGGCATATGAAAGCAGTCTAATGCAATATTTCTAGGTAGGACTTAGTATCCATAATGCCCTTCATTCCGGTTATAGGACCAACGCTTTTGCAGACATGCACCCCATACCATCACACGTCCACCACCGTACTTAATTGTACGTTAGACGCATTCTGGATGATATTCTTCGCCTATATGCCTTCTTACATACTTCCTGCCCTCACTGTCGAACATGTTGAACTTTATGTATGTATGTACGTATATATGTATGTATGTACGTATGTATGTACGTATGTATGTATGTATGTATTATGTATATATGTACGTATGTATGTATGTATGTATGTATGTATGTATGTATGTATGTACGTACGTATGTATGTATGTATGTATGTATGTATGCACGTATGTATGTATATATGTATGTATGTATGTATGTAGGTATGTATGTACGTATGTATGTATGTATGTATGTATGTATGTATTATGTATGTATGTATGTATGAATGTATGTATGTATGTATATATGTACATATGTATGTATGTATGTATGTATGTACGTATGTACGTATGTATGTATGTATGTATGTATGTATGTATTATGTATGTATGTACGTATGTATGTATGTACGTATGTATGTATGTATGTACGTATGTATGTAAGTATGTATATATGCATGCATGTATGTATGGATGGATGGGTGGATGGATGGATGGATGAATGGATGTAGGCTTATATGTAGGTAACGAAATCCGATTTGTATTTGTCTCGGATAGAAACCGTGACACCAAATTAACAAACTGGTCATTCTAGTATTACAAGCCAAAGTTACAAATTACATTTTTATACAAAGAATCTCGGTTACGATGCTCTGTTTCAATTAGACAGTCGGATTCCTCCGGTCCGTACCAGTTCCGAGTCGACCGCTCGCCGCCGGCCGAACGCCTGCCGCGCGTCGCGGTGCGCGACGACGACCGACCCCTGACGGAGCCGAGCCGCGCGCTCACCGACGCGACGGCGAGCCCGAAGCCGTGTCGCTCCACGGCGTCCCGGGTGTGGAACCTATTTGTTCGCGCCCACTACGCCCCGGGTGCCCCGTATGAAACCGAGCCACCGCCGGACGACGGCTCGCGCACGCGCCAGTAAGCGCGGTGCGCCGACGCACGGTAAGCCCGCACGTGAGGTTCCGCCAGCCGCGGCAACGCACCAGCCGCGCGCGAGCTTTCCGGACCGGGAGGTCCGTAGGCGGTGGCGCGACGGAACGCAGCGCAGCGGAGGGAGAGTACGCGCGCGTAGAAGCCGACCCGCGTTGACCGAATGCGCGACCGCGCACCGGCGCGAAGCGGGTTGCCCGCCGACGCAGCGACGACTGTCGGAAAAATGGGGCGCACCGGGATGCCGAGTCCGACGCCAACGCTACAGCCCCGTACCGGTCCACCGCTTCGCGTGAAGACGTGTTCCGGCGCCCGGCGGCGCGACGCTGAGCGAACGGCGACGCTACAGCGCGGGAGCGAGGCAACACACACGGCCCGACCGACCCGGTCCTCGGAGCCAATCCTTCTTCCGAAGGTACGGATCCATTTTGCCGACTTCCCTTACCTACATTGGCGCTATCGACGAGAGGCTGTACACCTTGGAGACCTGCTGCGGATGGTGGGTACGGACCGACTCGACAGCTGCGATTCGTTACGGACCCGGATTTTCCAGGGCCGCCGAGAGCGCACCGGACGCCGCCCGAGACGCGGCGCTCTACAGGTACCATATCTGTATCTCCGGACGAACCGATTCCACGGACGCGGTCCTTTGCGAAGAAGAGAGAACTCTTCCCGGGGCTCCCGGCAACGTCTCCGGGCTCGCTTGCGTTGCCGCTGCTTCGCCCGGCCGCCGACTTCGACGATGGACGCGCTGCTAGGAAGAGCACGCCGCGTTCCCGCCGAAAGACGGGCACTCTCCGAGTTTGGGTTCGGGAATATTAACCCGATTCCCTTTCGATGCGAGGCCGGCCGCGTACTACGATGAACTGGAAGTTCTTTGTTTACTACGACGGATCCGGCGCCTTTCGTGGAAGCTTTCGCCCGCTCGACCGCCGTTGGCACGGAACCCTTCTCCACTTCGGTCTTCGAAGGTCTCGTTCGAATATTTGCTACTACCACCGAGATCTGCACCCGCGGTCGGCTTCACCCGGGCTCGCGCCCGCGGCTTCCATGCACGCCGCGGCGCCCTCCTACTCGACCGGGAATCGGAAAGTCGCCTCGCCGGCGATCGCGCAACCTGTCGCCCGGCCGGTCCGGCATCGGTCGCTCGCTCCAGCGCCATCCATTTTCGGCGGGGCCGGTCGATTCGGCAGGTAAGTTGTTACACACTCCTGAGCGGATTCCGACTTCCGTGGCCACCGTCCTGCTGTCTATATCGACCGACACCCTTTCGGGGATCTAATGGGCGAAGCGTAGGGCACCTTAGCCGGACGTTCGGTTCATCCCACATCACCAGTTTCTGCTTACCAAAAGTGGCCCACTTGGCACCGTGCATTCGTCGTCGCATAACGGCGCGGCGCCTCCGATCGGGAGAGGAGCGGCCCGTTTCGCCCGTTCCGAGTTCGAGAGTAGATCGAGGCCGTCAACGTCCCCGGGGCCTCCAGTCGTTCGCTTTACCGGACGGAATTGCGTGTCGTTCTCCCGCTGGCGCCAGCTATCCTGAGGGAAACTTCGGAGGGAACCAGCTACTAGACGGCTCGATTGGTCTTTCGCCCCTACACACGGTTCCGACGATCGATTTGCACGTCAGAGGCGCTTCGGACTTCCACCAGAGTTTCCTCTGGCTTCGTCCCGACCGGGCGTGGATCGCCATCGGGTTCGGGGCCGCGCCTGCTACACCTGAGTCGGAGCGGGAACGCCGGACGCGAACGTCGCGGCGAACGCGCGGACCCGACCCGGCAACGATGCTTCGAAGCGCCGTCCCACCAGAAGCGAGACGGCGACGTCGTGTTACGTTCTCGCTTTCGCTGTGCCGTCGGAGTTCGCGAAGTGAAAGGCTCCAACGACTCGCAGTCGACTGGGACTCCTCGGTCCGTGTTCCAAGACGGGTCGGGCAGGTTGCCGATGCTCGTCGCTGACCGAGGGCACCGGGCGGCTTTTCGGGCGGGGTGTCCCGCGACCGCAACGCGCGTCGCCCCCTTGCGAGGATCAGCGCGGTCGCGGCGCGCGGGCGGCCGCGTCGCTCGCAGTCTCGGAAGCTGACAAATCGAGAACAATGTAATAATTTATGCGGTTTTAATCTCACAATTCGGATTCATAAAAGGACAGAAAGTGCATAAGGGCGTTACCGACAACAACAACAACAACAACAAAAATAACTTCTATATGCACCATTGCGTTGGCCCAGAATGCGCATCAACAGTTTCCTATCTAGATTCAGTTCTCGTCTTATAAAAGGTATTAATCATCTGCTTCAGAAATATCACAAAATGCACACCACCCAACTAACTACCTGTAGGTAATCATTCATGCATGTTGGTGCGTGTGGAGTATTTCTCAGGTAAATGACTGTAAGATATCGGTACGAAGACGGATATATATATATATATATATAGATATATATATAGATATATATATATATATATATAGATATATATATATATATATTCAAATATATCCATATGCATATACATATTATATAGGCGCAGGAGTGGCTGTGTGGTAAGTAGCATGGTTCCGGGTTCAGTCCCCACTGCGTGGCATCTGGGGCAAGTGTATTCTGGGCCGCCCAAAGCCTCGTGAGTGGATTTGGTAGACGGAAACTGAAAGAAGCCTGTCGTATATATATATATATATATATATATATATATATATATATATATATATATATATATATATGTATGTGTATGTATATGTTTGTTTGTCTGTGTTTGTCCCTCTAGCATTGCTTGACAACAGATGCTGGTGTGTTTAAGCCCCCGTCACTTAGCGGTTCGGCAAAAAGAGACCGATAAAATAAGTATTGGGCTTCCAAAGAATAAGTCCCAGTGTCTAGTGTTCGACTAAAGGCGGTGCTCCAGCATGGTCGCAGTCAAATGACTGAAACAAGTAAAAGAGTAAAAAAATGATATATACTATATATTATAATCATATATATATATATATATATAATATATATATATATATATACGGGTGCGGGCGTATCGGTGTTTCCTCCAGCACCGTTTCACCATCGGTGTTGTTATGTTTACATCCCCGTAACTTAGTGGCCCTGCGTAAGAAAATGATACAGTAAATACCAGGCTTACAACGAAAATAGACCTTGAGGGAGTTTAGTTCCCTTAAAAACTGGTCCAGGCGGCAGTCTAATGAATGAAACAGACAAAAAGAAATCTATCTGTCTGACTATGTATGTATGTATATATGTATATATGTATGTATGTATATATGTATGTATGTATGTATGTATGTATGTATGTATGTATGTATGTATGTGTATGTAATCATCTATCTATCAATACATAATATTATATAAACACACACATGCATGGATGCATGCATCCATGCATACATAAATATATATATTCATACATTCATACATACGAAGATACACATACATACATGTGCGTGTATATATGTATATATGCAAGTATTCATCTATCTATTAATACACACACACACACATATACATATATACATGCATACATACATTTATACATTCATACATATAAAGATACACTCACACAAACATATGCTTGCACGTATGTACGTTTGTACATATGTATGTATGTATGTAAGTATATATTTATGTATGTATATATGTATGTACGTATATATGTAAGTGTGAATGTGTCTATAGATATTTACATGCTTACATTCATATACACATGCATAAATACTTGTATGTATGAAAGTATGTATGTATATGTGTGTGTGAGTGTGTATGTATATGTATATATGTGGTGTGTATATATGTGTGTGTGTGTATATATGTGTGGGTGGGTGGGAATTCGTAGGTTTTGATTTTCATATTCACATAAAACTTTTCTAATCAGATTAACGCTTCTTGTGAAGAATCCAAACCGAACATTAGACTTCATAGATTAAGTCTGCGATTACTGTGTATGTGTGCTTGTGTGTGTGTGTGTGTGTGTGTGTGTGTGGTGTGTGTGTGTGGTGTGTGTGGATGTGTGTGTGAGTGTGTGAGTATGTGTGTGGTTGTGTGTGTGTATGTGATGTGTGCTTGTGTGGGTGTGGTGTGTGTGTGTGTGTGTGTGTATGTGTTGTGTGTGTGTGTAGTGTGTGTGTGTGTATGTGTGTGTGCTTGTGTGTGTGTGTGTATGTGTGTGTGCTTGTGTGTGTGTGTGTGTATGTGTGTGTGTGTGTGTATGTGTGTGTGCGTCTGTGTATTTGTTGTTGAACGAAATATTCTCACTCTTTTACTCTTTACACTTTTACTTGTTTCAGTCATTTGACTGCGGCCATGCTAGAGCACCGCCTTTAGTCGAGCATATCGACCCCGGGACTTATTCTTTGTAAGCCCAGTACTTATTCTATCGATCTCTTTTTGCCGAACGTCTAAGTGACGGGGACGTAAACACACCAGCATCGATTGTCAAGCGATGGTGGGGGGACAAACACTGACACACAAACATATACCCACACATACATATATATATATATATATATACATATATACATATATTCGACAGGCTTCTTTCACTTACCGTCTACCAACTCCACTCAAAAGTCATTGGTCGGCCCGAGGCTACAGCAGAAGACACATGCCCAAGATGCCGAGCAGTGGGACAGAACCCGGAACCATGTGGTTGGTAAGCAAGCTACTTACCACACAGCCACTCCTGAATATTAAAACAGCTTCCCAAGAATAACAAAGAAAATTAAATAACAACATTAGTAAATAAATATATCATAATATACCCAGAAACAGGAATCATTTCACATTACACGTGTCTCTCATTCATCAAAATATTTTGCTAATTATTGTCTGACAATATCAAACCATCTCTTTCCAATAATTAAACCTGTCAGACAAGTTCACACCCACTTTTACAGTTCCACCAATCGCATTGGTTCATAAATTTACGATAAGATCTATGCCAGAGCTGGGTTGTTGTGCGCTCAATAAATACGTGGAATTCAGTTGCAGGTCTTCAGCTTAAACCTCGCATCTCGATCTTTTGTTGAAGCCACACGAAGTATCACTTACGACCGACAACTGTCACCAGAATGGATTTCGCACAACAGTTCAGGAATATTTCGCAGCGTTATTCCATTTCTTCTCTCATAACTTTTGGGGTTCTTCTCGTTCTGACGATCGTCAATCTTCATCAGATTCAAGAATAGGAAAAATGGAAGAGAAATCAAAAACGGTAAGTCATGGATTTTGTGTTAACATATGTATGTCTTTATGTATTTATATATGTATGTATGCG
>NW_021823823.1:7500-10000 GCF_006345805.1 Octopus sinensis | reverse complement strand
TGCTATTGTACATATATTTCAAAGGGCCAGCCTTGCCACAATCTGTGTCACGCTAAATCACCCCTAGAACTACGTAAAGGGTACACGTGTCTATGGAGTACTCAGCCACTTGCACGTTAATTTCACAAACAGGTTGTTCCATTGATCGAAACATTTTGGGGAAAATTTTTGCCGGCAATCTCCGGCAAACTCCGGCAATTTCCGGCAATCTCCGATAAACACTGGCATCCTCTGGCAAACTCCGCCAATCTGCGGCAATCTCCAGCAAACTGCGCTAATCTCAGGCAAACTGTGCCAATCTCCGGCAAACTGCGCCAATTTCTGGCAAACCCCCTTAATCTCACTTTATTTCCGCCTATCTCACACTCTCCCAGGTGTTTTAACACCCAGCATTATTGGAAAATCTCCCAAAATGCTATTCCGCCTATCTCCGGCAATCTCCACCTATCTCCGCCAATCTCCGGCAATCTCTGCCTATCTCTGCTTATCTCACTCCATCTCTGCCTATCTCACTGTATCGCCACCTATCACACTCTATCTTCACCTATCTCAATCTATCTCCGCCTATCTCACTCTCTCCTAGGTGTTTTAACACCCAGCATTATTGGGAAATCTCCCAAAATGCTATTTTGGGAAAATTTCGCCAAAATTTTTGAAAATTTTCCTTAAAATTAAAAAAAAATTTTTCCCAAAAACTTTTCATAAATTTTAGAAATTTTGCTCAATTTTCCGGCAAAACCCGGGTATCTCCGGCAAACTCCGGCAATTATCGGAGATTGCCGGAAATTACCGGAAATTTCTGGTAATTTCCGGCAATCTCCGGCAATTTCGGGCAGTTTCCGAAAATCTTCGGCTATCCTTTTTTGAAAATTTAAAAAAAATTTTTCCCAAAAATATTTCAAAATTTTGAAAATATTTTGAAAATTTTCTTCAAAATTTTTTAAAAGTTTTCCTCAAAAATTTTTCAAAAAGTTTTTTGAAAATTCTCCCCAAAAATCTTTTAAAATTTTCCCCCAAAATTTTTAAAAATTTTTCCGAAAAATTTTTCTAAATTTTCCCCCACGATATTTAAAAAATTTTCCCCAAACAGTTTTGAAAAATTTTTTACTAAAAATTAAAAATAAATTAAAAAAAAATTTTTTGAAAATTTTCCTCAAAAATTTTTGAAAATTTTCCCCAAAATGTTTTGAAAATTTTCCCCAAAAATTTTTGAAAATTTTTCCCCAAATTTTTTTTTAATTTTCCCCCTAAACTTTTGAAAATTTTCTCAAAGTTTTTTGAAAATTTTCCCCAAAAAGTTTTGAAAATTTTTCCCAAAATTTTTCGAAATATTTTTCAAAATGTTTCCCAAAATTTTTTTGAAAAGTTTTCCCAAATTTTTTGGAAATTTTTCCCAAAAATTTTTGAAAATTATCCTTAAAATTTTAAAAACATTTTTCACAAACTTTTCATAAATTTTAGAAATTTTGCTAAATTTTTCGGCAAAATCTAGGTATCTCCGGCAAACTCCGGATATTTCCGGCAATTTCCGGCAGTTTCCGAAAATCTTCGGCTATCTTTTTTGGAAATTTTTCCCATAAATAT
Source organism: Octopus sinensis (assembly GCF_006345805.1). Lineage (NCBI taxonomy): Eukaryota > Metazoa > Mollusca > Cephalopoda > Octopoda > Octopodidae > Octopus > Octopus sinensis. The sequence continues at coordinate 8,416 of NW_021823823.1, read as the reverse complement.
TTCAAAATTTTGAAAATATTTTGAAAATTTTCCTGAAAATTTTTTTAAAATTTTCCTCAAATTTAAAAAAAAGTTTTCGAAAATTTTCTTCAGAAATTTTTGAAAATTTTCCTCAAAAATTTTTGAAAATTTTTCCGAAAAAGTTTTGAAAATTTTCCTCCAAAATATTTTTTAAATTCTTTCAAAATTTTCTCCAAAAATTTTTTCATAATTTTTTGAAAATTTTCCCCAAAAATTTTTGAAAATTTTTCTCAAAAATATTTAAAATATTTTTGTAAATTTTTCCTCAAAAATATACAGTGGAGAAAGCACATACTGAAACTACACACTTTGAAGCTAAACTCTACACGGTCACACCTGATATTTTTAATAACTTATTTCCTGCCGAAGGCCTCTACCTTCTTATGCCATGGTAAGTATAATCTTGCATAGAATAAGTCATTATATGTTTTGTTTTTCTGATCTTGCTCATTTACTTAGCCTCCAGTCAACATTATTAAAACTATTACTTAGCAAGAATATTGATAATTATTTCCTTATTTCTGACATTTAGCTCTGCTTTAAGTATTAACCTAATGCATCTTAAAATATTTATAATATTCATTCCTAACCTTTTCTTTCATTTGTGTGTGTTCATGAATTCTTAAGTATTCCTATGTCTGTGTTTAGTCTAATTCTTTTATCTCTGTTTCTTTAGCTAACAATGATATTAGTAAGTGTTATTAATTTTCCAGTCTTCAAGACAATTTCGATGCATATATCAGGACAAAATATCAAGCCAGTTTTCTTATATAAACTGTGTGCAGTATGTAACACGTTTTTCAGTTGCTTGCCATTTACAACATACAATTTGAGACCATCTATTAAGAGGAGATTGTTGATTGCCATCCCATAATATTATATATCTGTATCTGGA
>NW_021823823.1:0-2500 GCF_006345805.1 Octopus sinensis | reverse complement strand
AGCGTAAAAATTGATGTGGATTTAACCACTGTGGTATAAAATAACCTAGAAAGAAATAAAGAAAAAGGACATTAGAACATAAAAATTGAAGATTATTTTGCTGCAAATATTTTAAAAAAATGCCATCAATGGTGCAAAGTGGCTGGTGTAAGTAGCTTGCTGTGTTTACAACCCACATGGTTCTGGGTTCAGACCCCCACTTGTCAAGTTGGCACATTGGGGCACAGTGTCTTCTACTATGCCTCGGGCCGACCAAGGCCTGTGAGTGGATTTGGTAGACGGAAACTGAAAGAACCCCTTCGTTTATATGTATATATATATCATCATCATCATCATCATCATCGTTTAACGTCCGTTTTCTGCGCTAGCACGGGTTGGACGGTTCGACCGGGATCTGGGGAGCCAGGGGCTGCCCCAGGCTCCAGTCTTATCTGGCAGTGTTTCTACAGCTGGATGCCCTTCCTAACGCCAACCACTCCGCGAGTGTAGTGGGTGCTTTTTACATGCCACCTGCATATGTGTGTGTGTTTGTGTGTCTGTGTTTGTACCCCTAGCATTGCTTGACAACCGATGCTGGTGTGTTTATGTCCCCGTTATTTAGCGGTTCGGCAAAAGAGACCGATAGAATAAGTACTGGGCTTACAAAAGAACAAGTCCCGGGGTCGAGTTGCTCGATTAAAGGCAGTGCTCCAGCATGGCCGCAGTCAAATGACTGATACAAGTAAAAGAGTAAAAGAGTAAAAGAATGTGAGCATATCTAAAATGCATCTAGACTTTCCTTCTGATCAAATATAAAAAAAGTTTCTTTTAGCAGATGCAAAAATTGTTATAAGTAAATGTTATTTTAGTTGATATCATAGTTATTCTATAAAAAGATATTACATGGTATAAACATTTAATATCTAATACATTTAATAGTTCCATATCAATGGACAGCTTGTTTCTGTATCATGTACGTGTTAAATTCTAAGTGGTGGAAAACGAGATAGTCAATCAATTATTTAACATATCATTCAAGTTGTCTTCACTTCAAAATTCTGACAGTTACATGGCTAATAATACAATGAAAAGACAAATACTTTTTTTTTGTAGAATCATCATCATCATCATCATCATCATTTAATGTCTGCTCCCAAACAGTTGAAGGTATCAGGGGGAGAGGTAGACCCAGGAAGACATGGGATCAGAGCGTTGGGCCTCACAGAGGTAATGACGAAGGACCGAGATCTCTGGAGATATGCTGTGACTGCAAAGACCCGGGCTGCTTCCTGCACCAGTTCCACATAGCCCCTGCCCATTCAAAGTACCTTGGATTTCAGAACAACACACTGTGCATGAGGAGACCTATTGAGTCAAGTACATGAACATCGAAATAAATATCAATGGAAATAGTAGTTGTGATATCTGTGCCGGTGGCACATAAAAGGCACCATCCGAATGTGGCCGATGCCAGCACCACTTCGACTTGCTTGATTAAAGGGGTCGATTTGCTTGATTAAAGGCGGTGCTCCAGCATGGCCACAGTCAAATGACTGAAACAAGTAAAAGAGTAAAAGAGTAAAGAGCAAAGCATTAAAATATTGATTTCAAATTTTGGCCCAAGAACAGGAATTATGGAGGAGGGCAAAGTCAGTTACATTGACTCTAAAGATCAACTAGTACTTATTTTATCAAACCTGAAAGGATGAAAGGCAAGCTGACCTCAGTAGCATTTGAACTCAGAATGTAAGGATTGGCAAAATGCTGCTAATCATTCCTGGCATGTTAACTGCTCTGCCAACTCACTTGCCTTAAAACTCTTTAGTACTCAGATTACTCTATCAAATATAACATTTATTTATTCATATTGCTTCGAATTAATCTTGCATTATCTCGTGGCTTTGTGATTTCCATAATGTGATTATTTATTTTCAGAATAACATTGTGGGGTAGGTATGAGAGGCTGGATATAACCAGTTTGAACATAGAACACTTAGGGCCAAATATGACTGGCTTAAATTCCAAAGGGTTACTCTTTTACTCTTTTACTGGTTTCAGTCATTTGACTGTGGCCATGCTGGAGTACCGGCTTTAGTCGAGCAAATCGACCCCATGACTTATTCTTTGGAAGCCTAGTACTTATTCTATCGGTCTCTTTTGCCAAACTGCTAAGTTACGGGGACATAAACACACTAACATCAGTTGTCAAGTGATGTTGGCGGGACAAACCAAAACATACAGACATACAAACATATACACACACCTATATCTATATATCTATATATATATATATATATATATGTATATATACATACATATATACGATGGGCTTCTTTCAGTTTCCTTTTACCAAATCCACTCACAAGGCTTTGGTTGGCCCGAGGCTATTGCAGAAGACACTTGCCCAAGGTGCCACACAGTGGAACTGAACCCGGAACCATGTGGTTGGTAAGTAAGCTACTTACCACACAGCCTTATTAAACATTCTTATATTATATAAAAGGCTTGGTTGAAAGACTTT
>NW_021823822.1:7500-20895 GCF_006345805.1 Octopus sinensis | reverse complement strand
TGGGGGGATTATTAGTAAAACTGTATCTGTTCGTGTTTAAATAATTACTTGAAGACTGCTTTAAATGTACTACAGTTTAATATTGTTGTTGTTGTTGTTGGAGAGACGAGATGGCGGGTGGTTAAGTAGATTCACAGATATAAGATAATTTCAATTTTAAATTTTAACATTTTAATATTTCTTCATCATCAATTTAATTCCTGACATTTGTTTATTTTTACTTGATATCAAAAATTAAATAAAAAAAGTAAAATAGAAAAAGAGAATATTTTTTCCTGTCTTTCACGATAAGAGGTTGTTTTAAATTTCTGTTTTTTTTTTTCTTGATTTCGTTAAATTTTTGTCTGTGTCTGTCTGTCTGTGCGTTTGTTGACGTCGACGTCGTCGTTGTTGTTGTTGTTATTATTGTTGTTGTTGTTTTGATTTGTGTGAAAGATATTACAAACTGATTAAGGAAGATATTCTCTTCATCTCTTTCTCCATCACTTCAATCACTGCCGAGATCTTCATTATAAAAATGGTAACGCCCAGCAAATCACAGATCACAGTGAATTGAAAAGCAATTCTAGAAATCTAAGCCCCAACTGATAAAAAGGAAATGAAGGGAGAAGAGACAGAGAAAGAAGAAAAGATGTGAAGATAAGGTAAATGTCAGTAATAAAACACCAATGGATAAAATGCTTGTTTTTTTTTCTTGTTTTGTTTTTTTGCTTTGTTTTTCTTACCTCAGGTCGTCTTGGGTTGGGTTAAGTGTAATGTCGAGGTGTGGCCAGGATACGTATGGAGGTGTAGAAAGAAAGCAGACGACAGATTACAGATCTATCGGAGACGAAGTCAATCAGTGACTTCATTGTTTGTTTGTCTGTCTGATATTAGGAAAGATATGAAAGCCTGCTACCATACAACCGGAAGTAAAGAGCTACTTAAACGTTAATTGAGACAACATTCCAGTTTCGATTCTCGTTTAAAACCAGTCAGCTCCACCTTAACCGCTATTTTATTTATTTATTTACTTATTTATCTATCTATTTATTAATTCATTGTTTTTTAAAGACTTCGTCAGAAGAGGAATTAATTGTCATTCATTTGTTGGTAGGACTTTCTCTGAAATGATGTGAAATTGGAAGGAAAAAGCCATAACTCAAAATTTGAAACTTGGTCTGAATGCTTAAAACAGAGTTGAGGACTCTGAGCAAAGGAAATCGATCTGGTTCTTTGTCGACCATTCGAAGATAGTCACAGTTCGACAGCCTCTGCACAACTTCCATGAACCATTTAAGGCTTTAATTTACTCGATTAAATATATTTGCCCAAAGTGCCTCGCAGGGGATTCATCTCAGAACTGTGTGATTGCGAAGTAAACTTCGCTGCCACAGTCATCACGTGACATGAGACCGATTACGTCACAGTACCCATGTTTTTTGCTTTTTTTGGTGCGAGCACAGAGGAGTGATGAAACGGGTGGAGAGACCTCGAAGAGATTCTTCCTGGGTCCTTTTTTTTCTGTAGATTTAAACTTGAGTGGTACACCGAATTCATCAGTTTAACACAATCACCGTCTGATCCTTTGGTGTTGTAGTGGAAACCACTCAGTTGCAAGCATGTGCAGGGTTGAAGGGTATCTTCCTCGCCTTCCCCAACCCCAACCGCACCAATCCCAGAGGATCTTGTAAAGAGGAATGGGTGCTGCCTCCCCATCTCCCTAAACCGATTCCGAGATAGACAGAGAGAGGAGATTGATATGGAGTGGTGGATAGGGTTTGACAGATGCCGGGCCTTATCCACAAAATATTAAACAAACTCTTTGCTCTCGTCCCATCTACAATCCTTCATTTAGGAGAAGACAAGACTAAGTTTTCCTCCCAAACAGTTCTTTCTTTGCCATGGGGTTGATGGTCGGACAGGTTTAAAACTTCACTTCACTAAATATGGCAATTTCTTCATACCCCAAACATACCCTTTCATTTCTGACAGTCTCCACCCCTACTCTACCTCACTGTGAGATCCGTCACTTTATTTATCCTCCCCGAAGGGAGGAATTAAGGCAAAGTGTGACTCGGCGGAATTCGAAACCAGACCGAAGAGAACTGAAACAAATGCTGCAAGGCATTGCCAAACGCTTCTAATGAGTCTGCCAATATTCTTTATGTACTTAGGAAAAGCATAAATGTTATGGATTTGCATTGTTTCAGCGTAACTTCACTAGCTCTGCATGTTTTAATCTCTTCCTCTCGTTTACCTCTCGCTTGTCTCCTCAATGTAGTCTTCCCAAAGAATGGATATTCTGCAGAACCATCTGCTCGGTAGCTTCTAAGACCTCCACCATGTCTGGGCTGAGTGATCTGGAGGTGTCAGTTTCTGGGAACTTCAGCTCCTTCCTCAGGCCAACTTCCTTCTCCCAATCTAGGAAATCGGAGGAGGTGGATGTTGGGATGGAGGGTAGTTAATATTAGCGTCACAACAGCCTTGAAAAATGTCTTCTCTTCTTCGTTGGGCGGAGGTGCTTATAATAACTACTTCCACTGAAGATGGTGTCCGCTATGGCGTTTAGGGCACCCCTCGCCCAAGGCTTCCACTCAGGTCATTTCACCCACCAGCCGTCTATGTTTCAGTCCCGACTCTACATCCCCAGAAACCTATGCTGCACTTTTCTTCCGTCTTGTTCCAACTCTAAAATCATTGGAGGCGCGTGGCTAAGTGGTTAGGGTGTTGGATTCATAATCGTAAGATTGTGGTTTCGATTCCTGGACAGAGCGATGCGTTGTGTTCTTGAGCAAGACATTCCATTCCACGTTGCTCCACTCCACTCAGCTGGCAAAAATGAGTAATCCTGCAACGAACCGGTGTCCCGTCCAGGTGGAGAATATATACGCCATGGAACCGGGAAGCCGGCCCTTATGAGTCGACATGACTCGAGAAGGTAACTTTACTTTTACTTTTAACTCTAAAATCAGCCTGAGAGACTTTAGAGTTGCAACACCCACCAAACATGGATCATCACAAATCCTCTTTTCAAGGCTTCAGATGGCCAAGTTAAACTTTTTACTCTACGCATATGAGTAAAAAATCCGAACCATGAAATCGCTGGGTAGATTAACTAGGCTTCTTATTTCCTTATTGCCCACAAGGGGCTAAACACAAGGGACAAACGAGGACAGACAAAGGGATTAAGTCGATTACATCGACCCCAGTGCGTAACTGGTACTAAATTTATCGAACCCTAAAGGATGAAAGGCAAAGTCGACCTCGGCAGAATTTGAACTCAGAACGTAACGGCAGACGAAATACCTATTTCTTTATTAGCCACAAGGGGCTAAACATAGAGGGAGAAACATGAAATGCAGAAAACCAGGGGAAAAGGCCGGTGCATTTGAAGTCCGACAGCTGTTTCTTTGCTCTCACCATTACGTAATAGTAATGACATACAACTAATTGCCAGTCTTTCCACCCTGAAGAAGGAGGCCGGCTTAACGGTAAAGTTTACATGCATCCACTACGAGTTACACGCTCTTGACTTTATGCATACTCTATCTATTGTTCTGTAAATATCTAAATAGTTATATGCTTGTGCGAGAAAGTTCATCTGATGATTATATTCAATTTTTGCTTATCTCGATATATATCCCTATATACATTTACATGTGTATATGCATGTATCAAGCCCAAGCGTGTTCATTTGCATCATCTTTCTTTCTTTTTCTTTCTGTCTTCTTCCTATATGTATGTGTGTGTGCCTGTGTGTGTCTTTTCTGTATGCGTTTGCTCCAACCCCAACACCGCTTGACAACCGGTTTTGGTGTGTTTAAATCTCCGTAACATACTAGTCCGGCAAAACAGGCGGATTGGATAAGCACCACGCTGTAAAAGAAATAAGCACTGGGGAAGATTCATTCGACTAAAACTTCTTCAAAACAGTGCCCCAGCATGGCCGCAGTCTAATGACTGAAACAAATAAAAGGTAAAAGATAGATAGATAGATAGATAGATAGATAGATAGATAGATATTACTCTTTTACTTTCTTTTACTCTTTTACTTGTGTCAGTCATTTGACTGCGGCCATGCTGGAGCACCGCCATTAGTCGAGCAAATCGACCTTAGGTCTTATTCTTTGTAAGCCTTATTCTATCGGTCTCTTTTGCCCAACTTCTACGTTACGGGGACGTAAACACACCAGCATCGGGTGTCAGGCGATGTTGGAGGGACAAACACAGACACACAAACACACACATATATATGTATATATATATATATATTTACGATAGGTTTCTTTCAGTTTCCGTCTACCAAATTCACTCACAAGGCTTTGGTCGGCCTTGGACAATTAGAAGACACTTGCCCAAGGTGCCACACAGTGGGACTGAACTCGGAACCATGTGGTTCGTAAGCAAGCTACTTACCACACAGCCACTCCTACGCCTATATATATATATATATATTATATATATATATATATATATATATATATATATATACTATATATATATATATATATATATATATATTATATATATATATATATATATATATATATATAGTGTATGTATTGTATTATATGTATATATGTGTTTGCACACCACTCACACACACACACACAGACACACACACACACACACAGGCACGCACACTTCTATAAACTGTACATTTCGGCAGGTAAGCTTGTAAAGTATCGGCAAGCAGGTAATAAAACTGTCACTTTTATTAACTATATTGTGTTTGCACAATCTAATTTCTCAAACAAACAAATCACTCGCCGCCATTAACGGATCGTCTTACTGTGTCGGTGTTAGATTTTTACTGACTTCCTTTTGTCTAAAAAAAACAATGTAATTGAATAATAGTCTTAACAACTACCAACGAGTAACTCGGGGAGTGACAGAAACAGTAGAACATACACACATAGTTTTTATATTTTTTCTCTGAATGTGGTTAAGGAGTTCGCTCTTGCAAACCACGTCGTTTCGGTTTCAGTCCCATATCGCAGCACCTTGGGTAAATCTTTTCTACTAGAGTCCCGGTTCGATCAATGGTTTGTGATGGAATTTTAATAGACGAAGGCGGCGAGCTGGCAGAAACGTAAGCGCGCCAGGCGAAATGCGTAGCCGTATTTCGTCTGCCGTTGTGTTCTGTGTTCAAATTCCGCCCAGGTCGACTTTGCCTTTCATCCTTTCGGGGTCGATAAATTAAGTACCAGTTACACACTGGGGTCGATACAATCGACTTAATCCGTTTGTCTGTCCTTGTTTGTCCCTTCTGTGTTTAGCCCCTTGTGGGTAGTAAAGAAATAGATATTCCGCCTTTCGTCTGCCGTTACGTTCTGAGTTCAAATTCTGCCGAGGTCGACTTTGCCTTTCATCCTTTCGGGGTCGATAAATTAAGTACCAGTTACGCACTGGGGTCGATGTAATCGACTTAATCCGTTTGTCTGTCCATGTTTGTCCTCTCTGTGTTTAGCCCCTATTGAGTAGTAAAGAAATAGGTATTTTGTCTGCTGCTACGTTCTGAGTTCAAATTCCGCCGTGGTCGACTTTGCCTTTCATCCTTTGACTCTTTACGCTCGAAGTTCAAACCACGCTGCAGTCACATTCGCCGCTCATCTTTTCGTGGTCGATAAAATAAAGTACCAGTCAAGTACCGAGGACGATAGTATCGACTACTCCCTCCACTGTCAAAATTGCTGGCCCCTGGGTCGAAATCTGAGACAACCGTCATGATCATCATTATCACTGGCTCACAAATGTTTTACAATTCCATAAAACGATAAACGTCGCGCTTTTCAAGCCTAGCCAAGGCTCATGGACCATTTCCCGGTTTCTGTGGTGTATGTGTTTACCTCTAGTTGGACGGGACGCCAGTCCATCGCAGCGTTACTCAAGAAACAGGAAGAGAGAGTGAGAGAAAGTTGGGGCGAAAGAGTACAACAGGAGTCACCACAACCCCTGCCGGAGCCTCGTGGAGCTTTTAGGTGTTTTCGCTCAATAAACACACATAACGCCCGGACTGGGAATCGAAACCGCGATCCTGCCACCGCGAGTCCGCTGCCTTAACCACTGGGCCATTGCGCCTCCACTTTTACAATTCCATACTACGCTGATAATAAGACATCCAACTGTCAAATTCTCTTCTTCTATTTCGAATGTTTTGCTGGAATGTAACAGTTCTCAGCATCCGTTATCAAGATCTATTTTGTGCAATATTCAGAATGTTGAGTAGAATATCACAGATCGGGTTATTTCTTGAGGAACACATTTCTCTCGCCCAGCCACCCAGCCACCCGCTTCCTAACGTCTTACCTCATTCATGAACATTTGTTTCACTCGTTTTAGACTTGTCAGGTTATATTCTGTGATCTGTAAGTGACACTAAACACCAACCATCAAACACTATTCTCCCCCATCTTTCTTTCTTTCTCTTTCTCTTTCCCTCTCTCTCTCTCTCTCTCTCTCTCTCTCCTCTCTCTCTCTCTCTCTCTCTCTCTCTCTCTCTCTCTCTCTGTATATATATATCCCCCTCTCTGCTCCGATACGATTTATATATCACTCAAATGAGCTGTTGATAATAGAAAGAGCGCTATAATAGCTATTTTATACTGATTCACGTGGAGGCGCGTGGCTTAGTGGTTAGGGTATCAGCATCACGATCGTAAGATTGTGGTTTCGATTCCTGGACCGGGCGACGCGTTGTGTTCTTGAGCAAAACACTTCATTTCACGTTGCTCCAGTCCACTCAGCTGGCAAAAATGAGTAACGCTGCGATGGACTGGCGTCCCGTCCAGCTGGGGAACACATACGCCATAGAAACCGGGAAACTGGGCTCATGAACCTGGGTAGCCTTTAAAAAGGGAGCATTTATTTATATTATATTGATTCACAGAATTAACTAAGATCACAAATTCCATAAAGTTGTTGAATCAGTGTTCACAACGAGGATCGTGTAACTTGTTTAATGGTTGAATCCTCATCTTCTTTTTTTATTAATTTCTCATTTCTTATTTTATTATTAAAGCTGTGTCTGTAATACGTTTTCAGCCACAGTAGACTCTCTTCACTCTTTTACTTGGTTCAGTCATTTGACTGTGGCCATGCTGGAGCACCGCCTTTAGTCGAACGAATCGACCCCAGGACTTATTCTTTGTAAGCCTAGTACTTATTCTATCGGTCTCTTTGCCGAACCGCTAAGTTACGGGGGACGTAAACACACCAGTAACGGTTGTCAAACGATGTTGGGAGCGACAAACACAGACACACAAACATATACACACACACATATATATATATATATATATATATATATACATATATACGACGGGCTTCTTTCAGTTTCCGTCTACCAAATCCACTCACAAGGCTTTGATCGGCTCGAGGCTATAGCAGAAGATGCTTGCCCAAGTTACCATGCAGTGGGACTGAACCCGGAACCATGTGGTTCGTAAGCAAGCTACTTACCACACAGCCACTCCTACGTATATCTAAGACTACATTATTTAATGTTGTCCTCTCGTATGATTTGTCATTTTTTTTTAAAGACAAGATGTGAACGATGCTACGTAATTGTCAGTACAGACAGAGCAGCAGCAGCAGCAGCAGCAGCAGCAGCAGCAGCAGCAGCAGCAGCAGCAGCTTCACCTATTTAAATTCTATATTTGTGGTCGTCAACGATTCAAGTAAACAGTGATTGTATGAAGGAACCGTTAAAGGGAGACAACTACAGACTGCCTAAAATCAGGTGTTGGATTCTGACGAAATGTACAGCGTTTAAAATGGCTGCCACCTCAATGAAGTCCCGTGTACAAGTCCAGGTGATGGCTCCTCCGGTGTTAGCAACGACTGACTTCTCTGGTGATGTATTTCAAGGGAGATAACTAGAGCGTAATGATGACGCCAGAGTGTCGGTTCAGACTATAAGCGTTTGCTTAAGAATGTCTTGTAAGACTATCATTTGAGGTTGCAATATTAAGTTAGAATGAAGGCGGCGAGCTGGCAGAAACGTTAGCGCGCCGTGCGAAATGCGTAGCCGTATTTCGTCTACCGTTACGTTCTGAGTTCAAGTTCCGCCGAGATTGACTTTGCCTTTCATCCTTTCTGGGTCGATAAATTAAGTACCAGTTACACACTGGAGTCGATATAATCGACTTGATCCATTTGTCTGTCCTTGTTTATCCTCTCTGTGTTTAGCCCCTTGTGAGTAGTAAAGAATTAAATATTAAGTTAGAATATTTGACTATAAACATAGAATGTGTGACTAGAAAGTAATACCAGGGTCACCAGTGAGTGTCTAATTGCTTGGTTAGTATTGACGGAGAATATTGGATGAAAGGAACAAAATTAGGGTCCGAGTTACCGCATAGAGGTCTTTTATGTTTTCTTTTGCTTATTTCAAGAACAAGATTGCGCCCGTCCTGGGGCAATTCTCAGTCGGATGAATTGGCCACAGTACATATTTTTTTAAAGCCTGGTATTTATTCTACTGCTTTCTTTAACCGAACCGCTAAGTTACAGGGACGTAAACACACCAGCAACGGTTGTCAAGTGGTGGTGGTGGTGGTGGTGATGTTGGACTAACATAGATGCAAAGACACACGCACAAATACATGTGTGTGTGTGTGTGTATGTGAGTGTGTGTATGTGTATGTGTGTGTGTGTATGTGTGTGTGTGTGCGTGCGTGCGTGCGTGTGTGTGTGTGTGTGTGTGTGTGTGTGTACAACGGGCTTCTCTCAGTTTCAGTTTACCAAATCCACTCACAATACTTTGGCCGACCCGATAGAATAAGTACTACACTAAAAAATAAGTCCTGCGGTCGATTTAAAACTTACAGATTTTTCATTAATTTTTCTTCAATTCCATACTTAAAATGTTTCCCTTAACCTTTCTTCTACCTATTTCTTTATTGCCCACAAGCTCCAGCATGGCCATAGTCAAATTGCTAAAAAAAAAAACCAAGTAGCTTACTTACGAACCACATGGTCCCGGGTTCAGTCCCACTGCATGGTACCTTGGGCAAGTGTCTTCTACTATAGCCTCGGACCGACCTTGAGAGTGGATTTGGTAGACGGAAACTGAAAGAAGCCCGTTGTGTATATGTATATATATATGTGTGTGTGAATATGTTTGTGTGTCTGTGTTTGTTACCCCAATATCGCTTGACAACCGATGCTGGTGTGTTTACGTCCCCGTAACTTAGCGATTCGGCAAAAGAGGACGATAAATTAAGTACTAGGCTTCAAAAAAATAAGTCCTGGGGTCGATTAGCTCGACTAAAGGCGATGCTCCAGCATGGTCAAAGTCACATGACTGAAACAAGTAAAAGTGTAAAAGAGGGAGAGAGTAACTCGCTTGGATGGGGGACAGTATTGCTGGGTGTCGCAAGGGGGTGGAAGAGACATGATTAATTCATCTCTTTAATGTCGCTGATCACAGGGACTGGCAACTAAACAGCAACAGGAACAGCAATCTCTTATTTATTGTAGAGAGAAGGAAGAAAGAAGTTTTCTCATCGTCATTCCGTATTAAAAACATTGGAATATTATTTTATTATTTCCGTTCGAATTTGTTGTCGACGCTGTCCGTTGGCAAAGTTGATTAGTATTTTACTAATTATCTCCCTTTAATCGATTCCATTGAGAGTAGTTTCCCTTAGATAGAGTTATTTCCCTTAGATCAAACTTTCTGTTCGCTAACGTGGAAGGGGTGGACTTTACGGGCGCCTAAGTTTGCAGGTTTCAACGCTCGTGAACGTGTGTTTGTGTGTGTGTTTGTATAGGTGTAAGTGAAACTGCAATAACGAGGTTATTAAAGAAATTAAATATTGACACACTGGGGGGAAAAATAAACGCTCGTCTTCACCTGTCTGTAAATTAGCTCACTACTAACAATTTGTAACGTGATATTGTAAAAAAGAATATGAACTATAGTTAATACATGAAGAATTAGATAGAAATTATTGCATGAAAAATAATTTATTAATGACGTGGATATTTTTGCAACTGTGGTAGAAGAAAGGCGGCGAGCTGGCAGAAACGTTAGCACGCCGGGCGAAATGCTGAACGGTATTTCGTCTGTCGTTACGTTGTGAGTTCAAATTACGCCGAGGTCGACTTTGCCTTTCATCCTTTCGGGGTCGATTAAATAAGTACAGTTACGCACTGGGGTCGATATGATCGACTTAATCCGTTTGTCTGTCCTTGTTTGTCCCTTCTGTGTTTAGCCCCTTGTGGGTAGTAAAGAAATAGGTATTTCGTCTGTCGTTACATTCTGAGTGCAAATTACGCCGAGGTCGACTTTGCCTTTCATCCTTTCGGGGTCGATAAATTAAGTACCAGTTACGCACTGGGGTCGTTGTAATCGACTTAACCCCTTGTGGGTAATAAAGAAATAGGTAGAAGAAAGGTTAAGGGGAAAATTTTAAATATTGAAGCACCACTTGTAAATGGGCCGCCATTTAGATAGATGTTTATTGCTTATTTTTCACACAAGTCTCAGTATTATTACGCGTAGAATATAAAAACTACAGTATTTTTAAATGCAGTGTGAAGTTGCTAAATATAATTGATAAAAAGTCAAGTCACGTGTCCCGCTTTGTGTTACCCGATAAGAATGTGGTAAGAAAAAGAAATGAGTGTACTGAAAGAGACAGAAACAAAAAGAAAGAATTATAAAGAGAAATGTATTAGACGAATGGATAGGTGAGAAATTTAGAGAGAGAGAGAGAGAGAGAGAGAGAGAGAGAAGGAAAGAGACAGACAGTGTAGTGAGGAAGAAGTGAGACAGGCAATCAGGTAAGCAGACTACGAAATATGAGGAAGGCTAAAAAATGATGTAAGAGAATAAGAAATATTGGGAATTAAAGAGCAGAAGCAGAAGCAGAAGAAAGGGTCAGAGAGAGGTTAATAAAAGTTAGGTGGTGGGTTCACAAAAAACTGGGGAAATGGAAGAAAGGACCAAGGAAAAAAAAAAAGAAAAACAGAATAAAAACAAGATGAAACACAGGAAGGAAATGGAGCAGGACTTGGAATCAGAAAAATTAAGAATTACTGAAAAGAAACCGAAAAATAACCCCCAGTTTCGATGCGTATAACACTTGTAGGAGACGAGATGGAGCGTGGCTTAGTGGTTAGGGGTATTCTGCTCATGACCGTAAGGTCGTGAGTTCAATTCCCGGAGATGCGTTGTGTCCTTGAGCAAGACACTTTGTTTCACGTTACTCCAGTCCAATCAGCTGGCAAAAATGAGCAGTAGCTGTATTTCAAAGGGTGGGCCTTGTCACATTCTGTGTCATGCTGAATCTCCCTGAGAACTAAGTTAAGGGTTCGCATGTCTGTGGAGTACTCAGCCACTTGCACGTTAATTTCACGAGAAAGCTTTTCCGTTGATAGGATCAACTGGGACCCTCGTCGACGTAACCGACGGTGTGCCAGCCACACTAGTAGATAGTATAACGATAAACGTCGCCCTTTTCATGCCTAGCCAGGCTCATGGGTCCGGTTTCTGTGGGGTATGTGTTCCCCCCTAGCTGGACGGGACGCCAGTCCATCGCAGCGTTACTCAAGAAACAAGAAGAGAGAGTAAGAGAAAGTTGGGGCGAAAGAGTACAACAGGGGTCGCCACCATCCCCTACCGGAGCCTCGTGGAGCTTTTAGGTGTTTTCGCTCAATAAACACACACAACGATCCTCCGACCGCGATCCTCCGACTGCGAGTCCGCTGCCCTAACCACTGGGCCATTGCGCCTCCACAGTAGATAGTATAATTGCTAAATAAAAAAGTTTATCCTTTTAACCCACTGAGCCGTTAGGTTCATCCCAAAGAGAATAATGTCGCAGATTTCTGGGAAGGAAAGAATCAGTTACAAGATAGCTAATGGCTTTTTTTTTCTTTTAAGGTTCTTGTGTAATGAAGTAATGGGATATCGAAACTGGATCACGAACCTGAGTCGTTGTCTGTTGTAGCCGCTTCTGTTGTCGTTGTTGCTTAATCACAAACGAGGTGATACAGGCATTCCGGTCATGACAATCCCATCTTTATAAAGCTATATAGGTCTAACGTATCTTTGATTAATTAAGACAACAGAGTGTGATTGGGAGTGATTCCAAGCAGGTCGAACGGCCAAACAGGACCTCTCTCCCTACACCTTTATGGAAGCCCTATAAAAGGTAACTGGCAATGGCCCGTGATGCTCACTAAATAACCGAAAGAAAAACTGTGTCTGATGTTAAAATATGTCTGGTACTTTTAAATGGTCAGCAACGGCTGGAGTATTTTCTAGCTTTGAAGCGGAAATTTTGTATTCTATGAGTAGATTGAACAGATGCAAGTATAGAGGTGAGGTGAGGATGCCCTTCACGTCGACTCAGTTCTCGCTTTCGTTCCTCTTTCTTCGCAGCACTTTGGTTAAGTGTCTTCTGTCGATAGCCTTGGTGTCAACAATATCGAATGAGAAAATTTGGAAGACGGTCGCTGAGCAAAAGCACGCCCTGCGTGTGCACGCGCAGACGTGTGTGTCTGTGTGTGTGTCTGTGTTAAAAGATAAACAGATAAATAAAGATATGCACACATACATAAGACAGAATAACAGAAACACTATCAATATCACAATCTCTGTGCGTGTGTATTTCTCTGCACATGAATATATATATATATACATATATATAGAAAGCTAGGATTTGAACTTACTGATAAATGGTATGAACATGAACCTAGTAAAATACTAGAAAGTAAGAAATATAAGATATTGTGGGACTTTAATATTCAGACTGGCAGAATAATAGAATGAGTGCGTTGTGTGTGTGTGTGTGTTGTGTGTGTGTTGTGTGTGTGTGTGTGTGTGTGTGTGTGTGTGTATGTGTGTGTGTGTGTGTGTGTGTGTGTGGTGTGTTGGCTGCTAATTCTTGCAGATCTAACAACTACTTTGAGGTTCACCTTGGATGAAATGGTTCTTTGAGGGGTTAATACCACCATTAATGTAGAGAACCTCACTTCTAACAGCAGCAGCCTCTCCATCAAAAGACTTTGGTCAGCTTTCCACACTGGAACACATTAGCAGTCCATTTTGTGGAATGACACTCACAGATACAACAGCTACAGCAGACAGTAAAACAAATAAACTAGCACTCCGTCGGTTACGACGACCAGGGTTCCAGTTAACCCAGTCAACGGAACAGCCGGCTCCTCATAGAATAAACGTGCTGAGCACTCCACAGACACGCCACAGAATATGACGAGGCTGGCCCTTTGAATTACCTGCCAGTGAAGAGGACTGAGGCAAAGGGAAATAAAGTGATTGGCGTAAGGAATGACGCCTCGCCAGGAACCGAACTCACAATCTTGCCATGGTGAGCCCAGCACCCTAACCACTGAGTCATCCTCTTCATCCCAGCAAAACAAATAAACTACACACACACA
>NW_021823822.1:0-5000 GCF_006345805.1 Octopus sinensis | reverse complement strand
TCTTAGAATAATTTAAAATATATTTTTAAATCCCGTTTCTCACCGTTTCGACATTTTCCTGCCTAAATCTGACCAGTTTTCTTTTAATCTTTTCCGTGTGGTTAGTATTGTTGTCGTCGCTTTCGTTGTTGTTGTGCTGTTGTTGTTTACAATTGACCTACCATCGAAGACCTTCTAGCCATGACCATCCATTCAGACACATTGTATCCAATACTTCCTTAACCATGTTTCTCCTTCTATAAAGGTCGATGCAATGTGATCTGTTGTTGATGAGCCCCGGGTCAGTTTTGATCTAGGACACCAATGGTTCGAGGGTTATTTCTTTAAAGAAGACCAACAGCGTAGAAAATCTCTCACGAACAGAATCAATTGAACAATAGACATTGTGACATTAAGGTTCTGAGTTCAAATCCCTCCGAGGATATGAAACAAAGTCAATCCGTGTTTTATAAAATATCTTCTAATTATTATTATTATTATTATTATTATTATTATTATTATTATTATTATTATTATTATTATTATCCATATATTGAAACGTGTTGCACATCGCTCCCGGAAGGTTGTTGTTTTTATAATATTATATTATTATTATTATTATTATTATTATTATTATTATTATTATTATTATTATTATTCAGTAGTTTTATTTTTATAGCGTACTTTCACTTCACTACCAAGCGCAGCTCTGTGTGCCTTGGGTATGTGCTGTGATTTGGTGTTGATGCTCTGATGGTTACTATATTGAAAGCGTTCTGCGTAGGATGTGTGCAGTGCCTAGTAGAGCAATTTCTGTATGTTAATGTGTTTGTAAGTCCTGGTGTTTTTGTTATGATTTGTCTGAAATTTTTTATCATGCCTAATGCACCTACTATGATAGGAATTGTTTCTGTTTTTAGATTCCACATTCTGGTTACCTCTATTTCCAGGTCTTTGTATTTTGAAAGTTTCTCCATTTCTTTTAGAGAAACGTTGTCATCTGCTGGTATTGATACATCAATTAGAAAGCATTTTTTTCTTCATGATCTCTGACAACTATATCTGGTCTGTTGGCCTTAATTTCTCTATCTGTGAGTATCGGCATATCCCAGAGTATGGTTGGTTTCTCGTTTTCTGTGACTCTTTCTGGTGTGCGCCTATACCATCTTTTTTCTGTTGTTATTCCATAATGTTGGCATAGCTTCCAGTGTATGTAGGTCCCAACTCTGTCGTGTCTGTGAATATATTCCTTCTTAGCCAGGACTGGGCAGCTAGAGATAATATGATTTATTGTTTCTTGTCCATCTCCACATATTTTGCAGTTACTTGTTATATTTCTTTTCATTACATGTTTTTGGTAATTTCTGGTGGGGAGGCTTTGGTCTTGTGCTGCAATTAAAAATCCCTCTGTCTCTGCTTTGAGTCCTGAGCTTCTCAACCATTGCTGGGATTTTTCTTTGTCTATTTCTTTTGCATTATTTTAGTCCAGTATTTGCCATGAAGGAGCTTTTCTTGCCATCGTTTTATCATGGTTCGTTGCTGTTCTAGTTTTAGTTTCGATTTCATTTGTTTTATAGATTTTGTTTCTTCATCTTCTTCTTCTTCATATTTGTT
Organism: Octopus sinensis; assembly: GCF_006345805.1. Classification (NCBI taxonomy): domain Eukaryota; kingdom Metazoa; phylum Mollusca; class Cephalopoda; order Octopoda; family Octopodidae; genus Octopus; species Octopus sinensis. The sequence continues at coordinate 3,407 of NW_021823822.1, read as the reverse complement.
AGGTGGTATGATTTCTTGTTTGTATTTGTCAGCTTCCTTAAATACTGAGAACAGTGTTTTGTTTTGCTCGTGTTTTGCTGCTATTTGTATCAGTTTTCATTCCTTCTGAAGTAGATATTTTTGCAGTCCTATGGTGGTTATTTTATAGTAGTTTTCCAGCTGTATAAGGCCTCTACCACCTTCTATACGTTGTATATATAGTCTTTCTATATCAGATTTTGGGTGATGCATCTTAAATTCTGTCATTATTTTTCTTGTTTTCCTATCTATTTTGGTCAGTTCATTTAGTGTCCAGTTAAGGATATTATAGCTGTAACTTATAACTGGGACAGCTAAAGTGTTAATACCTTTTATCTTGTTTTTAGCATTGAGCTCTGTTTTTAGTATTGATCTAACTCGTCTATAATATTCTTTTTTTATTTTCTCTTTCATTTGTGTGTGTTGTGTCTTATCTAGTTCATGGATTCCTAAGTATTTGTAAGTTTGGCTTTGGTCTAATTCTTTTATTTCATTGGTTTTATCTAGTGTGATGTTGCTACTCTTAACTAGTTTTCCTCTTTTCAGGGTTACTTTGACCTATTTTTCTAATCCAAATTTCATATCTATTTCTTTGGAAAATCCATGAACTGTCTTTAGTAGTGTTTCCAGCTGTTTGTCATTTGCAGCGTATAGTTTTAGCTTATCCTTATATAAAAGGTGGTTGATCGTTTTGCCGTAACATTTATATCCGCATCCAGTTCTATTTAGCATATCAGATAGAGGTGACTGTGCTAAGCAGAAAAGGAGTGGAGAGAGCGTGTCTCCCTGGAATATTTCTCTTCTAATGGGGATGGCTTTGGTTTTCATGATTCCCTCTTTTGTTTGGAGTTGTAGCACTGTTTGCCATTTATTCATAGAGTGTCCTATGTATTTTATAATTGTTGGTGCTACTTTGTTAATGGCTAGTGTTTCGAGGATCCATGTGTGGGGGAAGCTATCAAAAGCCTTTCTGTAGTCGATCCAGGCCATACTGAGGCCTTTCTTCTTTCTGTGGCTGTCTTCAGTTATGGCTTTATTGATCATTAGTTGATCTTTACAGCCGCATGACCCTTTGCGGCATCCTTTCTGCTCTTCTGGAAACAGGTTGTTTTCGTCCAGGTGCTTGTTTAATCTTTGTGATATTACTGCAGTAAATGCTTTGTACATTGTAGGGAGACAGGTTATAGGTCGGTAGTTTTCTGGTTTTGCTTTCTCATAGGATTTAGGAATTAAGATGGTTTTCCCCTTCGTGAGCCATTCAGGCATTGTCTCTGGCTCTGCCAGTATGTTGTTAAAGCTTTCAGCCAGCTTTTTGTGCATTCCTGGTAGATATTTCAACCAGAAGTTGGGGATCTTGTCATGCCCAGGTGCCTTCCAGTTGCTTAGTCTTTGCAGTGCCTGGGTGACCTCTTCAGTTGTTATGGGGGTCCAAAGTTGCTCAGATGCTATGTTTGTTGTTTTAATACTCCTTTTTTTTTGGTTGTTCATTCGCCGACCATATTCCTTTCCAGAATTCTTCCAATTCTTCTGCCGTTGGTGCTGCAGTGACTTCTATTTTATTCTTGCCAAGTTCTTGGTAGAACTTTTTGGGGTTGGAGTTGAACTGTTTGTTTTCTTCTTATTATTTCTTCTTATTCTTCTTTTCTTCTTCTTCTTCTTCTTCTTCTTCTTCTTATTATTATTATTATTATTATTATTATTAATTATTCTTTTCTTTTCTTCTTCTTTCTTCTTCTTCTTCTTATTATATTATTAATTATATTATTATTATATTATTATTATTATTATTATTATATTGTCATTATTATTGTCATTATTATTATTATTATTTTATTTTTATTATTATTATTATTATTATTATTATTATTATTATTATTTTATATTATGTTGTCATTATTATTATTATTATTTTTATTTTTATTATTATTATTATTATTATTATTATTATTATTATTATTATTATTATTATTATTATTATTATTATTATTATTCATTATTATTATTATATTATTATTATTATTATTATTATTAATTATTATTACTATTATTATTATTATTATTATTATTATCATCATCATTATTATTATTATTTTTATTATTTTATATTATTATTATTATTATTATTTTTATTATATTATTATTATTATTATTTTTATTATTATTATTACTATTATTATTATTATTATTATTATTATTATCATCATCATTATTATTATTATATCTTTTATTATTTTATATATTATTTTTATTTTTATTATTATTATTACTATTATTATTATTATATTATTATTATTATAATCATCATCATCATTATTATTATTATTATATTTTATTATTATTATCATTATCATTATTATTATTAATATTATTATTATTATTATTATTATTATTATTATTATTTGTCGGTATACACACACGTATATATATGTATATATATATATATATATATATATACACGTGCGTGTGTATGCATGTGTGTGTGTAGTGCATGTAGGCTTGAGTTCACAGCTTGCCTATATGTTTATATACGTGTTTATGCATACGTACGTATGCCTGCCAATTGTCTGACTGGAATCATTCTTTTCTCCACGTCAGACCAACTACCTACATCCTCTTCTCTTACATAACTTGTAATATTTCCTGGCAGCCAGCCACCGTTCGTGCCTCATTCTATGCAAAGATTTAAAGTACATGCCTCACCAATATTTTTTTACTGATAAGTATGTGTGTCTACGAGTCTGTGCTGAGGGGGGGGGGTAGGCTGCATTGCATAACGATTATCTTTAATCGACATTCTTCAACGAATATTACAACACCAAACAAAAACAACCCCCATATAAATAAACACTCAGGTATTTTGTTATATAAGGTATTTAGGTGATACCTTATCGGAATAACCTCTATGGTGTCGCTCAACCTGCTAGAAATAACACTGAATATATATATATATATATATATAATATATATATATACATATACATATATATATTATATATATATGCATATATATATGCATATTTATATATATGTATATATATGTATGTATATATATATATATGCATTATCATATATATGTATATATATATATATATATATATATATATATATATATATATATATATATATATATATACATATATATATATAAAGTCATAAATGCCAGAAATAGATGAAACTTTATATAACAATAAATTGTTTCGTAACTTAAAAACATGTAAATATTTTATATTATTATATTTAATAACAAAGAAAGTACTTATGTGTGTGGTGTGCGTGTGGTGTGTGTGTGTGTGTGTGGTGTGTGTGTGTGTGAGTGAGTGTTTCTCCCCACCACCGCTTGACAACCGGTGTTGGAGTGTTTACGTCTCCGTAACTTAGCGGTTCGGCAA
>NW_021823821.1:0-20312 GCF_006345805.1 Octopus sinensis | reverse complement strand
GACAAAGCTGGCTCTTTGAATTACAAGTAAACTCATTTTTGTCAGCGAGTGGCGGGGCAAAAGGAACATGAAATAAGAGGTCTTGCTCGAGGACACATCGCGTCACCGGGAATTGAAATCACGACCTTACGAATGCCGTAACCACTAAGCCACGCGCCTTCACTTATGCACACAAACACAAACACACATACTCACACAAACACACGCACACACACATACGCACATATTCACATTCGCCCACACAATAAACCTACCATACATATGCAGTATAAGGCAGCATCCAATATCGTTGTCACGTTGGTAAGTTTATTATTATTATTATTATTATTATTATTATTATTATTATTATTATTATTATTATTATTATTATATTCTCCTTATCATAATTATTATTATTGTTGTGTTTGTTGTTGTTATCGTCGTATCAGTTATTGATATTATCGTGATTGATTAATTATTAACAGCCACGAATTATCTTCTGTTTATTGATTTTGCTTGAATTCTTGATGTTAAAAAAAATATGTCAGTTATTGATTGATTATCTAATTGCATGCTTTCTCCTTTGCAAAAATTTGTCTTCCTCTCGGCCATAATTTCGAAGAGTACAATTTCTGTCTATCCTTCAAGGCGTTGCACCAGCATAGCCGCAGTCCAATGCCTAAAAGAAGCAAAGGACGGAAGATTAACCTTCGTTATATGAGAAAACCAAAATAGAAAACTAGGAGTATAATGCACGAAATGTTATGCAACCCTGTAGTATGTAGCTTATTCTCTTTGTTGCTGTTTCTTACAAGCCAAATACAACCAGAATTTTCAGAATGACGACTAGTCTCTAATTCAAAAAGAGTCTTGGAATTTATTTCCATCTTTTATATCGCGGGGCATTAACTCTTATCAAGTGAAACCCTGTGGTTTACAGTTCACTTTCGCAGAACGTCGAGGAAGTGTCTTCCGCTATAATCCTAGGGCGACCAATGGGTTATGTTTGAATTTAGTCGACGGAAAGTATATGGAAACCCTTCTTGTGTATATATATATATTACAGCAAAATTTTATATAGGGTTACTCAAGGTTTCGTGCCCAAAAATCAAAGCCTTGTGGACAGCTCGTTAGACTCTATATGAAGACAAAATCTCAAAATATCTACGTCGCAGACGTGAGGAAACCCTCAAAATTTCAGGTTTCGCGCCCACAAAGACAGAGCACTGCTCTATATTTTAGAGTGTGCTTCTTTCTGATATACTCTTTACTCTTTTACTTGTTTCAGTCATTTGACTGGAGCACCGCCTTTAGTCGAGCAAATCGACCCCGGGACTTATTCTTTGTAAGCCCAGTACTTATTCTATCGGTCTCTTTTGCCGAACCGCTACGTTACGGGGACGTAAACACACCAGCATCGGTTGTCAAGCAATGCTAGGGGGACAAACACAGACACACAAAACACACCACATATATAATATAATATATACATATATACGATAGGCTTCTTTCAGTCTGTCTACCAAATCCACTCACAAGGCATTGGTCGGCCCGGGGCCATAGCAGAAGACACTTGCCCAAGATGCCACGCAGTGGGACTGAACCCGGAACCATGTGGTTAGTTAGCAAGCTACTTACCACAGGCTACGGTGAATAAACTGTCGTCTAATTTACACAAAAAGAAAAAAAAACACTAGCATCTCATTTTAACAGATATATTTACTAAAATTACATGAAAATATCTTGAAATACATGTCAAAGAGCAAATTTATTCAATAAAATCACCATTGGCTTCAACCACGATCTCCATATGACTTCTGGAAGATCTTCTTTTAATTTGATGAATGCTACCATGATTCTTGCCTTCAGTTCATCTTTGGTGTTAAAAGGAGTTTTGTTGGTCTCTCGCTCAACTGCGACCCACACATAATAATCAAGAGAGTTGCAGTGTGGAGAGTTAGGTGGCCAGATGTTAGAGGCGATGTGGTCGCAGAAATTTGTCTGACAGCTCTGACTGGATTCTCCTGCTTGTGTGACACGGTGCAGTGTCCTGTTGCCAGACATACGGTCTTAGAGCAACCATCCTCTTGATCAAGGGTTGCACTATCTTCTACAGGCACTTGATGTAGACCTCCGTGTCGAGTGTGAGACCGTGTGGGAAGATGAGTGGTGGCATAACATCGCCATCACTAGCGATCATTGCAAACACCTTGATGTCTAGATGTTTGATTTTTATCACTCTCGGTACATGTCCTCAGATTGACACCCAACTCTTTGAAATGTTCGTATATAAGCTTCCGGCGCGAATGCCAAATAGTTCAGGATGTAGTTTCCAAATTTCTGGCAGAGTTAATTGCGTCATCGTGCTGTTTTTCTCACAGACGTTGCTCAGTTGTCCCTACTAGATTGTGTAGTTGACAAAATAAAAAAAAGAACAATGCGCATGCACAAAATTAAAAAGATAAAATGGCGGTAATTTACACATCACATCATGTATATGTGTATGTGCGTTTGTACATGCGTGTATATTGGTTTGTGTGTGTGTGTGCATATATATATGTGTATGTATGTATGAATGTATGTATGTATTTGAGTTTGTGTTTGTTTCCTCACCTGTTGGTAACCAGCGTTGGTTCATTTACAACTTAGAGCTTCAGTAAAAAAACAAAGCTTCAATAGAATAAGTACAGGACTTAAAAAGTAGTTGTGGATTCGATTTTGATTACAACTGACTCCCAGGACCAACTTGCCTTCCACTCTTTCGGAAGTCCCTGAAATACGTACCAGTTGAGCACTGGGATCAACGCGGTCAGCTAATCCTCAATCCTCTTCACGTTAAATTGCGGCCTTGTATTACAATTTCAAACGATTAAAGCAGCAAATCGGATACTAGTTAGCACCCGGATCAAAATATATAACTGCATTTCATCCGGCTCTTTATGTTCTGAGTTCTAAATCCACCAAGTTCGACTTTGCCTTTCATCATTTTAGGGTCGATAAAATAAGTACCGGTTTAGTACAGGGGTCAAGTTTCCCTGCCCACAAATTTGAAACGCGTCTCAGTCATTTCACTGTTATTTACGACTATATTTATCCGGTATATCAATTTCATATTTTAGTCGGTATTATGCAAGCTAAAAGAGATTTAGCTGTTATTTCTAATAGGTCCAAAAGACCAAAGCGAGGCATCCAGGTTCGTACCTGCAATTCTGATGGAGCACTCCCTCGGTTGCGATGACCAGTGTCCCAGCTGATACGATCAAAGGAACAGTTTGCTCATGAAATTAACGGGCAAGTGGTTGAGCACTCCACAAACACGTGTACCCTTAACGTAGTTTTCGGGGAGATTCAGCGTGACACAGAGAGTGACAGGGCTGGCCCTTTTGAAATAAAGGTACTACTCATTTTTGCCAGCTGAGTGGACTGGAGCAACGTAAAAATTAAGTGTCTTGCTCAAGGACACAACGCGCCGCCGGGAATCGAACTCACGACGTTACGATCATGAACCGAATGCCGGTAACCACTAAGCCAAGCGTCTTCACCTGCAATTCTATAACTCGTTGACTTCAGAAAAAAATCATGTAACCAGTGTCATAGACAAAGGATTTGTAATAGTCATCGCTGAATTATGGCACATACATACATATATATATGGGTGCATACATATTTGCTCGACTAAAGAGGGTGCCCCAGCATGGCCGCAGTCGAACGACTGAAACAACATAACATCACAACATCTATTGATAGCAAACTCTAAAACAACAACAACAACAACAACAGCTAAACGAAAGTAATGTTTCTCATAATTTACGATACGTCGTAGAAATAAATCAATGATGTCATATATAGTCGTCATTACCGACGTACTCCAGGTGGTTTATGTAACACCAGTGGAAACACCGCCACTAAGAAATATATTTATTTAGTGATAACTCTAGCTTCTGTACAAGATATTAAATAACTATCACTTTCTTGTAATGAAACTGTTTTTGATTTAACTGCATCATGTCTCTACTTTCAGTACTGTAGAAATATTTAAAATTATAGCGTGCTAGATTTGTCCTTTCTCCAATTTTGCTTCCTCCTATCTCTTTTCAGAGATCTTGCTGTAGTAGAAGTAAGTGTACTTTTATAACTCGTTCCTACAGGGTGCAAGTCATGTTTAAATATCAAAATCATACACCCCTCTCACACGCACACACACGTGTGTGTGTATATGTGTGGTGTGTGTGTAAATACAGACACACACACATATATATATGCATATAATATATATATATTATATATATATATATATATATTATATATATATATATATGCATATGTATATATATGCATATATATACATATGCATATTATATGCATATATATATATGCTATATATATATATATATATATATATAGGCATATATATATATATATATATATAATATATATATATATATGTATATATATGCACATATATATATGTATATATATATATGCATACATATATATACACATGCATACATATATATATATATATATATATATATACACATATGCATAGTATATACATATATATATATATCATTATATATATATATATATATATATATATATTTATATAATATGAGAGAGAGAGAGAGAGAGAGAGATAGAGAATGATAGATAATATATATAGATATACTTGTATGTATATGTCTACTCAATTTACAAGGAAAAGTTTGACAGGAAATTCTAGCATTCAGACACTCTGCTAACGGCGAGCAAGTCGAAATTTCAACGTCAACGTCAAAATTTCTATGTAAGAATTCATAAATATTTAATCTTTTTAAGAAGTGTTAATATTGGTTTCAGATTTTGGCACAACGCCAGGAATTTCGCGGAGTGGGTAAATCGATCACATCAATCCCATTGTTCAACTTGTAATTATTTTCAGATGAAGGGTAAAGTCAACCTTGGCGGAATTTCAACTCAGAACACGAAAACTGACGAAATGCTACTGAGAATTTTTGTCCGACGTGCTAACAATCCCGTCACCTCGCTGCCTTAAGAAGTATCACTGTTGAATATTAAATTCTTTCATCAATTCGGGGTTGATAAAATATGGAGTTGTTGAGCGCTGGGGGTAGATGTAACCGATATAACAATTCTCTTGAACTTGCTGGCCTTGTGCCAAAATTTGAAGCCAATATTAAATATATTTCTTCACTGCCCAGAAGGGGCTAAACACAGAGGGGACAAACAAGGACAGACGAAGGGATTAAGTCGATTACATCGACCCCAGTGCGTAACTGGTACTTAATTTATCGACCCCGAAAGGATGAAAAGGCAAAGTTGACCTCGGCGGAATTTGAACTCAGAGCGTAACGACAGACGAAATACCGTTAAGCATTTCGCCCGGCGCACTAACGTGTCTGCCAGCTCGCCGCCTTAAAAGCCAATATTAAATAATTTCTACCCTGGAACAAGAGCAGCAATATCCGAGGAGGAGTAAGTCAATTAAATCGACCCACTGTTCCACCGGTACCTTATAGATATCTTTTATCTTTTATCTTTTCCTATTTGTTTCTGATGACAGAATATCCATACTATAGGATATCCCAGAAACAGCTGTAAGACTTAATTTTCCCAATAATAATACTGTATATGACTTGAGATGTTTGCCTTGCCTTAAACTTTTGTTGTCCTCTTTTACAATTATATTCCCGAAATATCGGAAATTTATAATGGCTCCATAACTACCGTCTCGGCTATCACCTTGGAGCCTTAATAATCCGTTACAGCACTTACCTAGAGTACCTAGTCGTTTAGATCTCCCGTGAAATAAACATCCATATTTTGTGTGTATATATATATATATATATCTTGGCGATTTTCTTTCTCTCTCTTCCCTTCCTTGGACCTTTCCTTTTCTATGTTTCTGACGAAGAGCTCCCCTCGAAGCGTTAAATCCTCTTTCGTTCATTCCTTTTCTGAGTGTCCAATAACACTATACTTGTTGCACGTCCTCGCGTTGTTGTGTTTTCTCTTTGTCTATGTTTTGATATATATATTATATATAATATATATATATATATATATATATATATATATATATATATATATATATATATATAATATATATATATATATTATATAAGCAATAATAAATATTGAGCGAGGTATAAAACGTAGCTGACACCACATCATGAATGATATTTGCCACTTAGATGCTACTCTAGCTTGTAAGTCCCAGGAGGACACCTCCTCCAGCTGGCTAGTGACACACTTTCTGTGCCGTATATGTATGTATGTATGTATGTATGTGTGTGTATGTATGTATGGTATGTATTATGTATGTATGTATGTATGAATGTATGTATGAATGTATGTATGTATGTATGTATGAATGTATGTAGTATGTATGTATGTCTGTATGGTATGTGTAGTATGTATGTATGTATGTATGTATCTTATGTATGTATGTATCTATGTATGTCTGTGTGGTGTTGTATTATGTATGTATGTATGTAGTATATATATATATATATATATATTATATATATACATACATATATATGTATGTATATATAGATAGACAGATTGATAGATAGATAGATAGATAGATAAATAGATAGATAGATAGATAGATAGATAGATAGATAGATAGATAGATAGATAGATAGATAGATAGATAGATAGATAGATAGATAGATGTACTTTAATAAATCTTTAGACATCATGAGTAAATACTTTATAGAAATACACTCTCACACTCACATACGCATGCGCATATAATTACATTTGTATAATTACGTTAGTATTGGCATATTATTTATAGAAACATCAAAACGAGAATAAAAATTAACTATTGATAATCAACAATTACGTGGACTTTATGCGGACAGTCTGCCTGCTAGAAATAGCAGTGATGCATGGAACCTATCATCAAAACCTCATCAAACATAGGCGCAGGAGAGGCTGTGCGGTAAGTAGCTTGCTTACCAGCCACATGGTTCTGGGTTCAGTCCCACTGCGTGGCACCTTGGGCAAGTGTCTTTTCTAAAGCCTCGGGCGACCAAAGCCTTGTGAGTGGATTGGTAGACGGAAAACTGAAGAAAGCCGTCGTATAATATATGTTATATATATATATATATATATATATATATATATATATATATATATAATGTATATATATATATAAATATATATATGCGTGTGTGTGTTTGTGTGTCTGTGTTTGTCCCTCTAGCATTGCTTGACAACCGATGCTGGTGTGTTTATGTCCCGTTACTAGCGGTTCAGCAAAAGAGACCGATAGAATAAGTACTGGGCTTACAAAAGATAAGTCCCGGGGTCGAGTGCTCGACTAAAGGCGGTGCTCCAGCATGGCCGGAGTCAAATGACTGAAACAAGTAAAAGAGTAAAACTGAGATATGAAGAACCGTATTTGATTGTGCTGTCAGGGATACATTATTTTTAGAGAAAGTATAGTATCCGTTATCTTTTCCTACTGTAATTAGACTTTGCCCATCCTGGGACGATGCTATGAAGAATTTTGAGACGGACGAATCAATCCCAGTAGTCATTATATATTTTTCATGCCTGGTACTTATTCTGTCGCTCTTTTTTGATGAACCGTTAATTAACGGGGACCTAAATACACAAGCATCTATTGTTAATTGGTGGTAGGGGACAAACACCGATACAATGACACACACACACACACACACACCACACACACACACACACACACACAGATGCACATACACACGCAAATAAACATGCATACACACACATATGCAACTGGCTTCTTTCAGTTTCCATCTATCAGATCCACTCCCAAGGCTTTGGTCGGCCCGGTGCTATGATATAAATACAAAACACTTGCTCACGGTGCCACACACTGGGACTGAACCCGGAGGCATATGACTGGAAATGAAGCTTCTTACCACACAGCCACGCCTGTATGTTCATTATTAAAATGGCGCCTATTCTTAGTTCTATCTTTGTCACAATTGAACCAGGTTTTAAAACTAACAATAAAACCTCTGTAAAGATGCAATAATTTAGGTGTGCGCAAGATTGCTGCTAACACTGTTATTAAACAATTAAAATATATATACATATACGTTTATGGTGAGAGAATATTGTTTCTTTCCAAGAGATCTTTCCACACTTATTTCCTTCACGTTATGGAAGCTATCTTTGTCTTAAATCTATTTAACTCTCCAAGCATTCATTTTTATGCTGTGAACATTCGAAATTTCAGAAACTGTGTATTTCTTTTCTGCTCTTTCTAGAATATTCTCTCTTCCTATACCGTTCTATCATTACTTGCTGCAGAAAATAACATTTTTTAAATATTTTATATTCCTTTAACAATTCTTGTACTTTTTCAACTCTCTCTAATTTTTTTATGTTACCGTATTTTCCGCGTTTGTAGCACACACACACACACACATATATATATACATACAAACATATATATGTATATATGTATACGTATATATATATATATATATATGTGTGTGTGTGTGTGTGTATATATATATGTGTGTGTGTGTATGTGTGTATATCTATATTTGTTTATACATATATATGCATGTGTGTATACACACACACACACACGCACACACATATATATATATTTGGCTGTATATATGTAAATGCATACCCATATACGTTTGTACTTATATATATATATATATATATGTGTGTGTGTGTGTGTGTGTGTGTGCGTGTGTGTGTGTGTAGGAATATGTGCGTGCATGTATTATCTAAGCTATCTTTTCTGTGAACAATTCCCCTCTGCATTTTGTTTACATTTTCGAAGATAATTCTTCAATGTGTCTTATTTGGAATGTATATATACCAACCGGTTAATATGTTTATAACATTTCCCTGCAAAAGTACTTCCTCAATGTGCTATGGAATTGTTCCAGCAATACTTCTTTGCAGTCGATCTTATAGATAGATCTCTGAACAAATGCCATTTGAAATATAGCAAAACCGATCTACCCTTCCATAAATCTAGTTGGATGTGAATTGGTGAGGGGCGGCGGATGGCATTTCTAGCAGGCAAATTGTCCACTGAAAGACTCTCTTTTTTTCTCAATGCATAACTAAATTTAGTTGTGATGCTGCTTGAAAAAAAATATGTCAATAAAATGCGTATAGAATATCTGCCCTTTATATTAAATGATTCTTATATAAAAGTGAATATATATACTTTAACAAAAATTATTATATACAATAGAAGAAGTATTAAGTTATAAAAGCTGTATATGATATTTAATGTAAATACCTATTTGGAAGGCAATTTACTGCGACATTCGGGCAGAGATAACATCTTTTCATGTTATAATATTTAAAAAAATACAAGTTATATCGGACGCAGATGAAAATCATCCCTGCAGTAAATAGCGAGAACACTAGTTTCCTAAATCTTGTACGAAACAAATCTCTTCTAAGCATATAACTGGCGGTGAGTACAAGCCATTGATAGAGCTCAAGGAGGCCGATATGCATCGGACAGTCTCGCTAGCGGTTCGGCAAGAGAGACCGATAGAATAAGACCTGGCGTTGTGAGTGTTTATTGAACGAAAACACCTAAAGCGCCACGAGGCTCCGGCAGTCGGTGGTGGTGAACCCTGCTGTACTCTTTCAGCACAACTTTCCCTCACTCTTTCTTCCTGCTTCTGTTGTACCTGTATTTCAAAGGGCCAGCCTTGTCACACCCTCTGTCACACTGAATCTACACGAGGACTACGTTAAGGATACACGTCTCTGTGGAGTGCTCAGTCACTTGCACGTTAATTTCACGAGCATGTTGTTCCATTGATCATATCAGCTGGGACCCTCGTCGTCGTAACCGACGGAGTACCACGATTAGTTCTGGTGCTCGTGTTTAACCCGCTCTGAGTTAGCTGTGATGAAATAGACCTATCAGAACAATCCTGTGCTCACGATGACCAATCAATTTCTATTGACAGACAGAGGGTAACTTAGAACGACTTATCTAATATGTCCTACTTTTCTTAAGAGGATAATCTGTAAAGTTGAAAGAGATAGGCGTAGGAGTGGCTGTGTGGTAAGTAGCTTTCTTACCAACCACATGGTTCCGGGTTCAGTCCTACTGCGTGGCACCTTGGGCAAGTGTCTTCTACTATAGCCTCAGGCCGACCAAAGCCTTGTGAATGGATTTGGTAGACGGAAACTGAAAGAAGCCCGTCGTTTATATGTATATGTATATGTGTATGTGTCTGTGTTTGTCTCCCCAACATCGCTTGACAACCAATGCTGGTGTGTTTACGCCCCCGTAACTTAGCGGTTCGGCAAAAGAGACCGAGAGAATAAGTTCTAGGCTTACAAAGAATAAGTCCTGGGGTCGATTTTCTCGATTAAAGATGGTGCTCGATCATAGCCACAGTCAAATGACTGAAACAAGTAAAAGAGTAAAAGAGTAAAGAGAGATATGGCCGCCGTTTTCTAACAGTTCATATTTTCACATTGAAACACTGTAACTCGTTCGTTCATTCGTTGTTAATTGATTTGATGAATTTAGCTTCAGTGGGAAAAGCCATGCAGAAAGATTACTGTATTTGATTGGGATAAATGACACATGGGAATATATTGGACGTGCTTTAATTTCAGCAGCACCTATTCAGTAGAAAAGCATGTAATATTTAAAGCAGACAAATCATTCCCCATAGTTTGCAACATTTCGTACGACTGAGTTACTTGATGTCAATCACAGACATGAACCAGGTGAGTTATTTAATATTGTTGCTAACACTTTTATTTAAACGAGTTCTTTAATTATTGAAGTTTCTTGATGTTCTTCAAAATTCATCTTTATGTTAACCAGTATTTTCTTCCCATTTATATCAGCATTCGTTTTAATGGCATGGAAAAATATCAAATTTCAGATATTATTTTCATCCTCTCCCGATCGCCCTTTCCCCATAAGATTCTACCATAAGCTTGATGCAGTAAATGTCCATCTTCTTGAATTGATTTAAAAGATAATTGTACTTTTCTAAGGCTTCTGCTTTTCACGGCATTGTATTTTCAACATTTGTAACTATTTCCAAGTTTTGCTTAAATATCACACACACACACACACACACACACACACACACACACACACACACACACACACACACACACACACACGCACACACACACGGGCGTACACACATATATTTGTATACATACATATATACATATATACATACATATATTACATGCTCACAGATGCAGACACACAAAGACACACACACACGCACACAAACACACATATTTGCATACATGCATATATAAATATATATACATGCATACAGAGGCACAGATACAAATACACACACAATCACAAACTTACGTACACATATATTTGTATACATGCATATATATACATATATATACATACACACAGACGCAGAGACATAGAGATACACACATATCTGTATATATGCATGCATACATACATACATACATACATACATACATACATATATATACACATAGATATATACATAAACACAGACGCACACACAGAGACACAGAGACACACACCGATACACTCACACAAACACGCACACACACATATTTGTATACATGCATATATACATATATATACACATACATATATACATACACACAGACGCACATACACAGAGTCACACACATATTTGTATACATGCATATATATATATATCTGCATATATACATATTATACATATACACCTACATACACACAAACGTACACACACAGAGACACATATCTGTATACAAATATATATATACATACGTATACACATACACACAGACACACACACACATTATCTGTTCAATCTTTTTTAAGAATAATTCCCTCTTGTATTTTGTTTACTCTGCTAAAGATTCTTCTTCTGTGTGTCTTATACTTTCAATGCACATACCAGATGGTTAATAAGTTAAGAGCATTTTCGTTTGCAAATTGTTTTTTTTAAAACCCCATTGACACTTATTGAAGTTATATTTTCCTTTCCTACAATATCACTGATACTTATATTGATCAATCACAGAAGGAAGAAAACTAAATTTTAAACCACGAAGAGATTTAAAAGCTGACCGAAAATAGAAACAACCAAATATCATACCATATTTTCTTTGTAGCTCCATTGGTTCTATCGTACAACGTTCTATCATAAGTCGTTCTTAGTTATCCTATGTCTGTAAATAGAATTGGATTGGTTATCGTCAGAATCTCCCGAAACTAGACATCGATATCTAAGCCGTGCCCAAGCTTAATTAGGTTACTAATGAAAAAAAAAAAGCCCCCAAAAAACAAGCAATCAGTAATCCCCACAACATATGAATCCACAAACATTTTCACTTTACACTTTACAGTTATTAAGGACAAGAATTCTTTTCTAATCTAGGCACAAGGCAAACGAAATACCTATTTCTTTACTACCCACAAGGGGCTAAACATAGAGAGGACAAACAAGGACAGACAAACAGATTAAGTCGATTATATAGGCCCAGTGCGTAACTGGTACTTATTTAATCGACCCCGAAAGGATGAAAGGCAAAGTCGACCTCGGCGGAATTTGAACTCAGGACGTAGCGACAGACGAATTACTGCTTAGTATTTCCCACGGCGTGCTAACGTTTCTGCCAGCTCGCCGCCTTAAGGACAAGAATTAAGAATATGAGTAACGAGACCAAAGTATTAGACATTCACGTATCTCCTTTGATATCATAAAAGAGACGTAGAGTCAGATGTTTTAAGGGAAAGGTTTGACAGATTATCCCAAACTAAATGTACTCTTTTACTATTTTATTCCTCTACTTCTTTCAGTCATTTGACTGCGGCCATACTGGGGCGCCACCTTGAAATTTTATTCGACTTATTTGATCCGTATACTTATATTTTTAGGCCTGGTACTTATTCAATTTGTAATTATTTTATCGATCTCGAATAAAGGAAAGCACAGTCTATCCTGGTGGGATATAATATCGTAACTTCAACTGATATAATTACAGGTAAATATCTTCAACATACGACTGTATGGGTGGGGGAGGTGCCAGTCAATTAGATCGACCCCAGCACGCAACTGGCATATGGCGTAGTGGTTAAGCGCGCGGACTACTAACCCCAAGATTCCGAGTTCGATTCCGGGCAGTGACCTGAATAATAATAATAATAATAATAATAATAATAATAATAATAATAATAATAATAACAATAACAACAACAACAACATCGATAAATTCCTGAGAAATGGGCACCCAGGTAGTTCGAAATTTACCCAAAACACTTGATGAAGGCGGGATGGTAGAAACAACAAACAAGATGAGGACAAATATCCTCCAATTGAAAATAATGTACATAATTCTTCATCTCTTAAATATAGAACTGTATTACCTAATCAGTAGGGAGCCGACATTGGACTCCAATGGAGACATATAGAGAAACTCCATCAAAAACTAGCTCGTCTGTCAACGGGCATATGGCGTAGTGGTTAAGAGTGCAGGCTACTAACCCCAAGATTCCGAGTTCGATTCCAGGACGTGGCCTGAATGATAATAATAATAATAATAATGACATCGAAAAATATCATAGGAATGAGAACCCAGGTTCGAAAATTCCCCAGGACCCCTGATGAAGGCTGGAGTGTATATCAGCCGAAACATTGAGTTAACAACAAACAAGATGAGGACAAATATCCGTCAAATGTAAGTAATGTAAATAATGTAAATAAAACGAATACTTCCCATCTTAGCTGTTGATGTTCATAACCGAAACTATAGAAAGAATTTTTCACTTTGTGTAGAGGGCGGCAAAATGTGATTTGCTTAATCACAAGGAATACTGATTTCACCATATCAGATGGTTTTATGAATACTTATAACAAATTAGGATTTTTTTCAATCTAATTTCCATGCATCACAATGAAAACTGGGGCAGGCTTTGTCGTAAAGACGCAATTAAAATAGTTTCCAAGATTAAATTTAATCAGGATTTAGAATTCCATATAGAAAGAGGAGGAGCGATAACAGAAATAAAGTGCCGGAGTAAAAGCATTATCCTATTAATTTTGATTCATTAAAATTTCTGCTTTACCTTATAAAATTTCTACTTACCTACCCACCTACCTACCTACCTGTCTGTTTGTCTGCCTGCCTGTCTGTATGTGTCTCGGTCTCTGTCTTTCTGTCTTTGCTGCTCTGTCTGTCTGTTTGAGCTGGCAGAAACGTTAGCGCGCCGGGCGAAATGCTTAGCGGTATTTCGTCTGCCGCTACGTTCTGAGTTCAAATTCCGCCGAAGTCGACTTTGCCTTTCATCCTTTCGGGGTCGATAAATTAAGTACCGGTTGCGCACTGTGGTCGATGTAACCGACTTAATACCTATGTCTGTCCTTGTTTGTTCCCTCTGTTTAGTCCCTTGTGGGTAATAAAGAAATAGGTATTTCGTCTGCTTCAACGTTCTGAGTTCAAATTCCGCCGAGGTCGACTTTGCCTTTCATTCTTTCGGGGTCGATAAATTAAGTACCAGTTACGCACTGTGGTCGATGTAACCGACTTAATCTATTTGTCTGTCCATGTTTGTCTCCTCTATGTTTAGCCCCTTTTGGTCAATAAAGAAATAAGAAACGTTAGCACGCCGGGCGAAATGCTTAGTGGTATTTCGTCTGCCGCTACGTATGGTGGCGAGCTGGCAGAAACGTTAGCTCGCTGGGCGAAATACTTAGCAGTATTTCGTCTGCCGTTATGAATGATAGTATCTTATTGTCGATTAAAACTTAAGAAGACAGAGTAAATCCATTTAGAAATGTTAAATTTAAAATTTCACAATACAACAGAAAATAACAAGAAAAGCGATAAAGTTCACGGTATAGTTTTTTCATGAATTATCATTAAAAAAGAAACAATAGACAGTATATAGTGTAATTTTGAATACAAGAAGACAAACAACTATAAGTATAGAATTAAATTGTCTCTAAGAAAAATGTTCAAATTGTACAATCAATTTTAACAATGAATATATCTATGTACACTTACGCACGCATACACACATACATATTATTTTATACTTTTATTCTTCTGTTTCAGTCGTTCGACTGCATCCATGCTGGGGCACCCTCTTTAGTCGAGCAAATTGACTCCAGGACTTATTCTTTGGAAGCCTAGTACTTATCCTATCGGTCTCTTTTGCCGAACCGCTGAGTTACGGGGACGTAAACACGCCAGCATCGGTTCTCAAGCGATCTTGGGGAACAGACACAGAAACACAAACATATATACACACATACTTACATACTTATATATATATATATATATATGTGACCTCGTGAGTACCGCTGGCGATTTTTTTTTCCTCTGTCTTCCCTTCTCGGGATCTTTCCTTCTCCTATGTTTCCGACGAAGAGCTCCGCTCGAAACGTTAAACCCTCCTTCTTCCTTCTTTCCTGGCGTCCAATAATACTTTATTGTTCCACGTCCTCGCATTGCTGTGTTTTTTGTTTTTTGTGTTTTCTTGTTTGGATTATATATATATATATATATATATATATATATATATATATATACATTATGACAGGCTTCTTTCAGTTTCCGTCTACCAAATCCACTCCCAAGGCTTTAGTTAGCCCGAGGTTGTATTACAAAACACTTGCTCAAGATGCCATGCAGTGGGACTGAACCCAGAAACATGTGCTTGGTAAGTAAGCTACTTACCACACAGGCCTTCCTGCACCTATGTGTATATATATTTATATAGGTGTTTGTAGACTTGGTTTAAGAAAACACTTTTACAAGTGTCATTGAAGAGAACATCTCAACTTATGAGTCCCTGTGTAGTATCTGGGGATTCATAATAATAATAATAATAATAATAATAATAATGATGATGATAATGCTTTTTACTATAGGCGCATCGCCAGCAATTTGGGATGGGGAGGGGGCTAATCGATTACATCGAACCCCTGTGCGTAACGAGCACTTATTTCATCGGACCCGTAAGGATGAAATGCAAAGTCAACCACGGCGGGATTTGAACTCAGAACGTAAGTGCGGACGAAATTCCGCTAAGATTTTTTCCCTGTGTGCTAACGAATCTCGCCGCCTTTAATAATCCATTCTACCACATGCAGAACGCCTGAAATTTTGTAGGGAGGTGACTAGTCGAATATGTCGACCCCAAAGTTTAACTGGTACTTAAGTTATCTGGTACTTAATTCTGCCAGCTCGTCGCCTTAATAATAATAATAATAATAATAATAATAATAATAATAATAATAATAATAATAATGGTTTCAAACTTTTGCCATAAGACCAGCAATTTTGAAGGAAGGGCCGAAACGATTACATCGACTCCAGTACACAACTGGTACTTAATTTTATCAACCCCGAATGGATGAAAGACAAAATCGACCTCGGTGGAATTTGAGCTCAGAACGTAAAGACGGACGAAGTGCCGCTAAACATTTTGTCCGGCATGCTAACAATGCTGTCAGTTCACCGCCTTATAAAAACAACAACAACAACAACAACAACAATAATAATAATAATAATTTCACATCTATCTATCTCCTCTATATACTGTTGTGTCTGGGGAGAGTCTTGACTGAGAGTCAAGACTATTGAAAAGGTTGCAAGACGCAACAAAAGTTTTAGGAAAATAAAAATAAGAAATAAGTGGAAATTTTACCGGTGAGTGTGTTACATTATAATGCACAAAAAGAAAATGACTCTCCCGACACAACAGTATATGCTTCAACACACGAACTCACATAAAGAATCTTACAAACCAAATACAAAAACGAAATATGTGACCGCGTGTGTACCGTTGGCGATTTTTTTCCCTCCGTCTTCCCTTCTTTGGATCTTTCCTTTTCCTATGTTTCTAACGAAGAGCTCCGCTCGAAACGTAAAAGCCTCCTTCTTCCATTCCTTCCTGAGCGTCCAATAATACTATATTTGTTCCACGTCCTCGCGTTGTTGTGTTTTCTCTTTGTGTTTTCATGTTTGGATTAACTTTATATATATATATATATATACAAATACGCACACATCAACATGTGATCTCTTGAGCACCACCAGCAAAAATATTTTTTTCCTCTGTCTTCCTTCTCGGGGATTTTCTTCTCCTTGTTTCCGACGAAGAGCTCCGCTCGAAACGTTAAACCCTCCTTCCATTCTTCTTGAGCGTCAAATATTACTTTAATTGTTCCACGTCCTCGCGTTGCTGTGTTTTTTTTCTGTTTTCTTGTTTGGATTAACTATATATATATATATATATATGTATAGCGAGAGAGAGAGAGAGAGAGAGAGAGAGAGAGAGAGAGAAGAGAGAGCAGACAGACAGAGAGAAAGGGAGAAGTAAAGAGTGCCGATAAGAATGTTTAAACTCATGATTTCTGTATTTCTAATACTGGAACTTGTCTTTTTTTTATATTAAAAAAAAAAAATTTCGAATGATTAGGTGTAAAATCAATAAGATTCAATAATATAAGTGAATAAAACATGAGAAGGTTGTTTTGTATGTCATCGCACAAATCAGCTTCAGTTGTTTAAGCCAAAGACACCTCTTAATGAGCGGACCAATGATGAAACATTTAGTCTGTGGCTTTCTAGTCTTTTATTCAAGCAAAGTTTATGAGGCACTCTTTCTCTTTACTCTTTTACTTGTTTCAGTCATTTGACTGCGGCCATGCTGGAGCACCGCCTTTAATCGAGCAAATCGACCCCGAGACTTATTCTTTGTAAGCCCAGTATTTATTCTATCGGTCTCTTTTGCCGAACCGCTAAGTGACGGGGACGTAAACACACCAGTATCGGTTGTCAAGCGATGTTGGGGGGGGGGGACAAATACAGACACACAAACACACACACGCATATATATATACATATATACGACGGGCTTTTTTCAGTTTCCGTCTACCAAATCCACTCACAAGGCTTTGGTCGGCCCGAGGCTATAGCAGAAGACACTTGCCCAAGATGCCACGCAGTGGGACTGAACCCAGAACCATGTGGTTGGTTAGCAAGCTACTTACCACACAGCCACTCCTGCGCCTGTGATTCGTACTGCTGTGTGATTCGTTTACGTCGTCTCTGTAAGCTAGCGGTTCGACAAAGAGATATCGATATAATAAGTACCAGGTCTGAAGAATTCGTACTGGGGTCGATTTCTTTGACTAAGCCCTTCAAAGAGGTGCCTCGGCATAGTGCTCAGCGGGTACTTATTTTACCGACGTCTAAATGATGAAAGGACAAGTCGACCCCGACAACCTTTGAACTCAGAACGTAAAGATGGATGAAATGCAGTTGTGTATTTTGCCCGGTGTGTTAACGATTCTGCCAGCGGGCCACGCACACATCGACAAAAAAAAAGCAGAAAAGAAAAGCAGGAGTGTCTGTGTGGTAAGCAGCTTGCTTACCAACCACGTGATTTCGGGTTCAGTCCCACTGCGTGGAATCTTGGAATCCCCCTGCGTGGAATCCCCCTAGCATTGCTTGACAACCGATGCAGGTGTGTTTATGTCCCCGCCACTTAGCAGTTCGGCAAAATAGATAGAAAGAATAAGTACTAGGCTTACAAAGAATAAGTCCCGGGGTCGATTTGCTCGACTAAAGGCGTTGCTCCAGCCCGGTCGCAGTCAAATGTTACTATATTTATTTGATCTGAGACGAGCTTATCTGCTGCTAAAATTTGAGCCAGGATTTTGATTTGAAAACAAACACCTACTTTCTTCCTTTTCTCACAACCGTCTCTGGAACAATGTGGACAAACAAAGTATGTCAAAGGCAAAATTGAACTAAATACTACCAAGAAGTAAAAATAAATTTGTTTTAATTTTAATGGTGTTTTTTAAAGAATGATGCAGGGATGGGGTTTATTTAGGATATCTAGCTACTGTTTCAAGTAAGTCGGTCAACGGACCACATTGAGAAACTCATCCGTTGTCTTGCGAAAGTATTTCGTGAAATTATATTTAGAATTGTACTTGCTTAATTTTAAGTTTTCTTTTAAGAATGGTAGATTGTTTATTTAGGATATTTGCTATTTCTAGTAAGATATATTTGCTATTTCTAGTAAGTCGATCAACATATCACATCCAGAAACTCACCCGTGGTCTTGCGAAAGTATTTAATAAAATATGCTTAGAATTGTAATACTTTTGGTAGGCTCAATACTTGCAGGATACAACAACAGCCGGTTAAAATGGAAAAGAAAAAAAGCCATCTGTTTGCTAGAGATCAATGAGTCTATTTCCTTAAAAGAAGACTTAAATATGTATCTCTTAGGAAATTTAAGCAAACGCTGGCAACAAGATTTAAAAGTAAATATTTAAAGCAGTCAATATTTGATGTATGTAATAGCATTTGGTCGATTAGTAGCGACAATTTGACCCTTCTCGCTGTCAATGTATTCTCAGTGTTCCAAGAGAAGATCAAACTGTTACATCCTAACAACGTACAACATGTATGATTTAACTGCAAAATATCAAATGGTAAAACCAATATTCCATGTAATTTGATAAACATTAAAAGGATATACACAATAAGCACAAGTGTGGCTGTTTTCTTCCCGACCACATATGGTTTTAGGCCCAGTCCTACAGCGTGGCACATTGGGCAAGCATATTTTAGAATTTCCTCGGGTCGATTAAAGACTCATGAGTGGATTTGGCAAGCGTGAACAAAAGGCCCACCAAATATATATTTGCATATCTATCTATCTATCTATCTGCCTGTTTCTCTGTATCTATCTATCTATCTATCTATCTATCTATCTATCTATCTATCTATCTATCTATCTATCTATCTATCTAACTATCTATCTATCTATCTATCTATCCATCCTTCTATCTATCTATCTATCTATCTATCTATCTATCTATCTATCTATCTATCTATCTATATATATATATATATATATATTTATAGTAAATTTAAAATATTAAGGGTGAAAAGCTGAATATTTTAAATTTAAATTAAAATATGTTTTCTAAGCGGCAAAATTCACTGCAGAGAATTATTTTCTGCGGAATTATTTCCGGTATTGTTGGCGCGCCAAAACGAAGACTTTTGAAATTTAACTTCAAATGTAATTGGTAGAACTATATACATGTTCAATCTCATGCAGACGCCTCGTGTATTGTTCTGCAAATTATATTTTGCTATGACAATCTTATGCAGCTACTAACAAACAGTCTCCCTCTTCAGCTTTCCTTTCTACAGCCATAACCATGCCTCACTACTACTATTTGCCAAAACTATCTTTGGGAATCTATCACGCAACGCCCTCTCCAGCCAGTCAGATAATTTGTTCTTTTTTCTGTTTTTTAAGTTCGTTTGGTGTTTTGATTTCCCTG
>NW_021823820.1:17500-22185 GCF_006345805.1 Octopus sinensis | reverse complement strand
AAAAACCCAATCCATCTTCTAAATGTTGCGAATGTGTGCGTAGGTATGTGTGTGTGGTGTGCGTGTGCGTGCGTGAGTGTGTGTATGTGCAAGTGAACGTGTGTAGGTGTGTTGAGTGTAAACGCTCGTATTATATACATACACACACACATACATACATGTCATGTACTTATCTATATTATTTCAATGTTTGCAAGGTATATGTATAATGATATGTATGCAGATACACACACACACGCACACACACACAAACATATATATAATATAATATAATATATATTATATATATATATATATATATATATATATATATATGTAATATTATACATTACATACGTATCTGCAACAGTGTAAGTAAGGGTGTACAAAATGGTATGTTGCCTGCCTGTTTGAATACGTGTAAAATGTCTGCCTGTTTCTTATTTTATTGAGTATCATTTCACGTCCATTGTATAGTTCTTTAGTTCAGTTTACCAAACTTTACTCTCATGTTTTCTAAGTTTTACTCTTCTAACCACGTATCATTACGCACCTTCACCTCCTCGTCGTCTTTTTCTCGTTTCCAATATCGGCTTCAAATTTTGGACCTTGGCCAGCAATAAGTCGATAATATCGACCCCTGTGATGAACAAGTGCTTATTTTTTTGCGACCCCTATATTTTAAAGGGGTAAAGTCGACCTCTGCAGGGTAAAGCTCTGGCTTCATGAATGCTGGAACATGTGAGAGGTTTACATTCTGGTTGAGTCTGTAAAAAGGGAGTGAGGCCATAACTTCTGTTGGCCCTTTGAGAACTGGTGAACCTGAATGTTGTTTAAGCTCCTTTTAAACTGTTGTATGTTATCATCTGGAGGAACGGCATGAGCTGGGAAACGATGCCAGAGGGCCGATGTCCTAGGAAGGCAGGACTGTTCATAATAGCTAGTATAGTGCTGTGGGGATTAGATGCATCGAGTGACAGGAGACGGTTTCTGAGTTGTTTGATGGAGCTATGTGACGAGTTAGCGACGAGGAACAGAATCCCCCACTAAGGCTAAGTACACAGGTTAAGAGACGAAACGTTCGTGATCTTCAGTTACCTACTGACCATATAGAAGGGTTTCCAGCATTGCAATAGATTTCGAAGAGCTTGCAAAGCCTCTTCGTAGCTCATACACTTTCTGCGTGGTTGTAAACACTTCTGGTGCTTATTTTATTTAAAATTACTCAACTTAAGAATCTACCAGATTTTCACGAACCAAACAAAGGAGCTTCAATTCATTAAAAGCTTAGAACTTTTATGCGGATGTTAACTTTATGACATCATGTTTATATATCTAGTTATTTTTTAAAAATTATCCTTTAACTAGATGCATCAAAACTAAACTATTGTCTATTTTTTATTTCATGTAGACGTCATCTTGGCATTATTTACTATCAAGAAGATTTTAATTTCCTACGCCAAACAATGTGCAATATTGTGCCGTTACTTAGTGATGCTCTCATCACAACTTGAGCGAATGAGATGAAGGATATGATTTAGTCATCTCTCTCTTACTTTTGGGAAAGTAATATATATATATATAGATATATATATATATTAATAATAGATCGTTATCTTTTTTCCTCTTTTTATATTTAGAAAAAGGAACTAAAAATCACGTGAGCTAAACATTGAATGTGCTAACACTAACTTCTCTAAACATTACATATGTTAACAGTAATAAAAAAAAAGCTAAAAATAGAAAAAAAAACAGATACTTCACGAACCATAGGCTTCGGTTTATAAGGCCACTTTTCCCCCGAATCCTGGGCTGTATGTATTTGACCAGAGAACGCGACGACGGATTAACTCATTTTTTAACAGCTGGCTGGACTGCTGCAACGTGACATGGAGTGTCTGTTGTGCTCAAGAACACAACAAGCACATCGCCCGGTCTAGGAATAGAAACCACACTCTTACGATCATGAGTACAACAACTTAACCACTAAGCCACGCAGCCCGACTGCCAGTATGGTACATAGTCATATATATATATATATGTATCCATAATGGACCGTTAGCTCCTACACGCATTTTTTTTCTCTCCTTGTTTCTCTCCTTGTTTCTTTTCTGTGTATCTTTCTGTCGAAGAGCGTAGGCTCGAAACGTAAAAGACTTGTTCTATTTCTATTCCTGAGCGCCATACTAATACATTTGTTTGTTTGTACTTCACCTGCCTTCGTCTTTTGTTTATTTTCGTAAACCTGCCTTCGTCTTTTGTTTATTTTTTTAAAACCTTCCCGTCATATATATATATATTATATATATATATATATATATATTATATATATATATATATATATATATATATATATATATCAATGATAACAAAGGGTGAAATTAATTAATTAAGAAGTAATCAGTAATTTCACCAAGTAGAATTCGGCATGAAAAGGACCAATTCATGGTAAGCTTAAGTAATACTTTAGAATTTGGGTTCAGCAACGATTTGCTTCACCACATACCGAAGTTTAGAAATAGCAGTCAAAAAATCTTAGCTATTCCTTCTACTTTAAAGGGGGTTCCCAGAAAAACCAGAGCATTTGCGTGGTTTGTTTTCAAGTGCATTGGTTTTTCTGGGAACCCCCTTTAAAGTAGAAGGAATAGCTAAGATTTTTTGACTGCTATTTCTAAACTTCGGTATGTGGTGAAGCAAATCGTTGCTGAACCCTAATTATAAAGTATATATATATATGTACTAGCAAATGCACCCGTCCTTTGGATGGTCAAGTTACTTTGGTGGTATTTTTTCAACAACTAATTGAACTACCGAGAAGGTTTATGAATAGAACGGCAGTCTATGTTTCCGATTAACCTAGGAACGGAAAATTAAATTAAAGACTGGTGATCGTTGCTCTTTAATGATCATAGAACATATAAGTTTGCAAGCGATGCAAAGTAGAGCTACTAAAGTGTTTTGGGAGTAGATTACGAATAATAACTACAAAATGTAGTTGCTTTAGATGCAAGCGAAATTTCTTCTCAGAAACAACCACATAAATGGTGTAATGAAATTGAAGGAAGACATTGAAATTTCCCCTCGGCAAGTTTTTTTTTTTTCAACAGCAAAGGGAGATATTTTTTCGGAAAGATAAGCTAACGAAAGCCCCTTTATTCTGTCTTCCGATATAGCCTGCGCATAAACTAACGGCGAATACTGCATAAAGTTAAATTGGTATGGAGCTTTCTGAAAGATACGTATAGCTTTCGCTAGTGGAAGGAAAACTCTTATTCAAAGGTTGATCTTTGGGACGAATCATATTTGAGTGTTTATAAAAGGCTAGAACGACAATGCTAAAACGTATGTGAAATGGCTGAGTTATGATGTAAGCCCGTGCTAAAACCCGTCATAATTTTAATTTTACGAATTTTTACAAAATGTTTTCCATTCTGTCTTCTGCATATTAGAATTAATACGATTATACAAAAAACAAATTTGTTTGCATACACAGCGGTTTTGGATACTTGTGATCATCGTAACTGACGGTGAGCCAGTTTTTTTATGTGTATGTGCGTGTATAAAGATATAATTAGAACAATACGTATACACCTATATATACATATACATACAACAAAGCTTAATGGTGTGACTTTTCTAAAACAACTTTAGGGACAAACGCTTTTCGAACGTTTATGAGCAGAGGACTACAGATGGATATGTTAGTAGAAAGTTTCGAGATGATAGTAACATTGACCATCAAAGCAGTCTATCACGGACCAATAGCCGGATTACTACCTCCCATTTTGAAATGTATGCGTTTACAATCCAGGAACAATCAAATACCTGATGCACAAAAGGAACAGAGATGCAGGAAAAGCAGTGAAATGTGAAAACCGATGCAGACTTTGTGGTGTTAACTCTGAGATATATCCCCCACATCATAAGCAGTTGTCCAAAAATGCCATCACGGTATTATCTGCCGATGAGACATGATGTTGCAGCTAGGATACTCTATAATGAAATCCGTCGGAAGGATAACCTCGAGTACAAAGAAATAAGAACCCACAGTATGGTAGAAGCCATAGCCACTCATAATAAAAAGGAGGACTGGTGAAATGTACTAGTGAAGAACTCAATAAAATGTAAAGACAACAGATCTGATATAATGATTTGAGATAGAGATGAGAAACTGTATACATAAATATACATAAATATACATATATATTTAGGCGCAGGAGTGGCTGTGTGGTAAGTAGCTTGCTAACCAACCACATGGTTCCGGGTTCAGTCTCATTGCGTGGCATCTTGGGCAAGTGTCTTCTGCTATAGCCCCGGGCCGACCAATGCCTTGTGAGTGGATTTGGTAGACTGTCGTATATATGTATATATATATATGTATGTGTGTCTGTGTTTGCTGGTGTGTTTACGTCCCAGTCACTTAGCGGTTCGGCAAAAGAGACCGATAGAATAAGTACTGGGCTTACAAAGAATAAGTCCCGGGGTCGATTTACTCGACTAAAGGCGGTGCTCCAGCATGGCCGCAGTCAAATGACTGAAACAAGTAAAAGAGTAAAAGAGTATATACATACATAAATACATCCTTACATACATACATACATACATACATACATACATACATACATACATACATACATACATACATAACATATATATACATACATACATACATACATACATTTGCTGTCCAACGGATGTTAACATCA
>NW_021823820.1:0-10000 GCF_006345805.1 Octopus sinensis | reverse complement strand
ATATATATATATTATATATATATATATGTGTGTGTATATATATATATATGTATATATATATTTTTTTTTCGATTCAATTATTATTATTATTACTAGTATTGTTGTTATACATACATACATACATACATACATACAAGCATATGTAATGATAATAATGGGTGGATGTAAACACACGAACAAAATAAGAATAAACAAAAACAACAAAAACAAAATACAAAATACAAATTACATGAACATATATAAACAGAAGATACAAATATTACAGGCATCCCCCACATACACACACTAAATAAACATAAACGCTCATAGAGATATAAGCATGCGCAAATGAAGACATACAATAGAAATACAAAATGGCTGACGGTTAGTAAGGAGAGACACAAATAAGTAAGAAGAAAACAAAGGACCACTGATGCGGTCACAGGAGTGTGACGAAAGAACTCTGGCCGAAATAAGATTAAGATTAATGTAAAAAATAAATAACACTGAAGCAAAGTAACACCAAATATATAGTGCGTGTGTTTTCATTGGCTAAACTGGCAAAATGACCATTCCTAAATACAACAATATATATATATATATATATATATATATATACGTGGAGGCGCAATGGCCCAGTGGTTAGGGCAGCGGACTCGCGGTCGTAGGATCGCGGTTTGGATTCCCAGACCGGGCGTTGTGAGTGTTTATTGAGCAAAAACACCTAAAAGCTCCACGACGCTCCGGCAGAGGGTGGTGATCCCTGCTGTTCCCTTTCACCACTCTTTCTCCCACTCTTTCTTCTGTTGGCCTGCTCGCTTAGCCAGCAGGGTGGCGTCATTCGAAGGCTAAAACAATGCGAAGCGCATTGTGACCAGCGATGTGTAACAGCATCTGATGGTCTGGTCGGTCACGTGATCACGTGATATATACATACACGCATAAATACATATGCAGGGGGTTTCAAAACATTTGATGTCATTTGAGATGCAAATATCACAGAAACTACAAAGTCAAACAAATGAAACTAAACTGGCTTAATGTTGAGCAACATAAGATTTCTTCTTCCAAATTTGAATTAGAAATTCAAAGTATGTGGATTCCATCAACGATTTTACCAAAATGGGCTTCTTGGAGGTGGTGCAGAAAACATTCACTTTTGGTGAGTACTTCTTATGGTCAAATATAGCATGGGGGATTTTCTTCGCGAATATTATGCTTATTGACTTTGTCATTCATATCAAAACATGACTTGCCTTGAATTCGGCTTCTTCAAGTTTCTCTACCATATCAACACATAATTGTGTTCGCTTTCGCTTGTCATTATGGCCTGAACGAGCTGCAGCTTGTAAGGTTTCATTAGCAAGCAATTCCAAAGGAAGTGAAAAATTTTCATTGAACGAATCTGGGTTTCCAGACTTGTTCATCTTTTGGACTTCTTGGGGTTTCGCAAGAGTTTTTGGCGAACCCGCTCGACCGTCTCTTCTGATATTAGTGGTCGTCCAGATCCTTTTGCACTGCACTGACAGCCCTCCTCTTTGTATGTTCTATGCCATGTCCAAATCTGCATTCCTGTTGGTGACTTTTTAGAGAACTCTCTCACAAATTCGCGCTGCACAGTCTTGTTCGACTGTGTTTGAGAATACTCCAACACACAAAACGCCTTTTCTCTTCCAGTAAATGCCATTTCTACATCCGAAAAGATAAACGCATTAAACATTAAACATAAAATTTTGATCTGTTTCTACACATGCTGTTAAAATTTGAAGTAATTTGAACAAGAGCTGGCAAAGTTATAAGATTGTGAAACACCCTATATATATATATATATATATACTAGCAGTATCGCCCGGCGTTGCTCGGGTTTGTAAGGGAAATAACTATAAAGCATTTTTAGAGAGTTATAGCCAAAAAATGGAAAACGAATTATGGTAAATTTTTTTAGTTAAAAAGGTCGAGTTGCGTCCCCATGACAGTCTGTGGTTTGTGTTTCTGATTCTCGACCCCATGTCGAATTTATCGATCTTTTTCAGAACTGGGGGAACTTTTCAAAATTTTCGCTGCGTTAGTTTTGAATTATGACATTGGGCTATGTGTGTGTCAAGTTTCATCAGAATCGGTTGAAAGCCGTGGTCAGGGTGAGGGTACAACCTAACAGACACACAGAAACACACACAGACAAACTGCCGTTTATATATATATATATATATATATATATATATATAATATATATATATATATATATATAATATACATATATATATATATACATACATACATAAACACATATCCATTTTGTATATATTATGTATGCATATATACACTAAAACATACACACACATACAAACACACTAGGCTAGTACAATGGTCCAATAGTATAGAAGTCTTAGACTGGTTTAAAACCATTAAGAATAAGAAAAAAGCGAGGTTTACACAATTCGATATTGTTGATTTTTATGCCTCTATCTCTAAAGAACTGCTAGATAAAGCCCTCGTCTTCGCTAGCAATTTCATAGAAATCAGTACACAGGATAAGGATATAATCTTCCATGCTAGAAAGACCTTACTTTTCAGCGAGAACGCAAAGTGGGTCAAAAATACCGACACAGAGGTTGCTTTCGATGTGAGCATGGGGTCATATGATGGAGCAGGCATTTGCGATCTTATTGGATATTTTCTACTAGATACATTAGGTAAGACCTTTCCTGACGTATATTTCGCCATCTACAAAGATGATGCCCTCGCTTTAACCGCTAATACAAATGGACCAGCACAGGATCGATTTAGGAAGGATATCATCCATTTAATGAAATACTTCGGACTTAGTATAACTATAGATACTAACCTGACGGTTGTCAATTTCCTAGACGTTTCCTTAGATCTAAATAAGAATATTTATAAGCCTTATAGGAAGCCCAATGATAGACTTAGTTATATTAATGTAGGTTCATGCCACCCCCATAGTATTAAAAAATTTAGTTAAAAATATTAGTAAGAGAATTTCTAGCCTCTCCTCCGATAAGGACATTTTTAATAGCGTTGCCCCAGTATATAATAAGGCTTTAAAAGATAGTGGTTTTAGCGAAAAAATAAAATATACACCTGTTACTAGCCCAACAGTAAAGAAGAGGAAAAATAGAAATAGGAAGATCATCTGGTTTACCCGAGGTGACCTTTAATATAGGTAAATATTTCTTAACACTGATAGATAGACATTTTCCAGTTAACCATACTTATAGGAAACTTTTCAATAAACACAATTTAAAAATTAGTTTTAGTTCAACTACCAATTTTAAAAATATAATCACACATAACACACAAAAACCACAACAAGAAAACAGCTGTTCATGCAGGAATAAAAAATTGTGCCCGTTAAATGGAGCTTGCATGTCCGAGACCATCATCTAGAAGCTACCGTGGTCTCTATAACCACTAAAAACACCGTTTCGACGAAGAAATACGTGGGCCTTATACAGGGTAATTTCAAGGCCAGGTTCAATAACCACACCTTGGGTTTTAGGCACTGGAACAAAAGAAAAGCGACAAAATTATCTAATCATATTTGGTCATTACAAGATAAAGGTGTCAATTATAACATCCATTGAAAGATTTTAGCCAAATGTAAGCCATACACCAACGGCAGCAGAAAGTGCGGTCTATGCGACATGGAGAGATGGCTTATCTGGAAAAGCAGCTTAGACCCTACTACATGTCTAAACTCAAGGACAGAACTTTTCGGATCATGCCCAAATGTGACAAAATTTTTGTTACGTTTTTGGTCCCCACAAGAGTATAGATAGAACTTGCTTTCTATATTATGTCCAAAAAAGTTTTTATCTCATTATACCTTTTATTATTTCATATATTTTTATATTTTCACACATAATAATTTTTTCTGTACTCTTCCATCCTGCATTTTTTCCTGTGCCCATATAGACGTGTATATAGATTCATTTGTACACGTGTGTGAATATGTATGAGTGGGTGGGTGTGTATGTATATAGACGTGTGCGTGTGTGCGGGCATAAGAATATATATATATAGACATTTTTACTTAGTATTTTTACAATTTTTTCGGGTTTTTTGGGGCATATGTATAATCTTTTTTTCTGTATGCGTGTGTGTGTATGCGTATATAAACATGTGTGGGTATGTACATCTATGGGCGTGTGTTTGTATGAGTGCATAAGGGCATGTCCGTATATGAACGTGGTTTTTACGCTTTGTATACTTCCTTATGTTTTTTCTGTATTGTTACCTTTAACCATGTTTTTTCTTGTGCTTGTGCGTATATAAACGTATATATGAACTTTTACGGTACGCGTGTGCGTGTATGAGTTTGTATATATATGCGTATACATTTGTCGAAAAATGCGAGTGTACGTTTTCTTGTAACGTATAAGTACGCACGTGGGTCCGCGAGCGCACATGTGAGCGTATGAGTGGCCATGATTACGTGCTTACTATGAAGTTTTAATCTTATTTCATATAAGTAGCGGAATTATAACACAGTAATTTCCCTTTATATAACGGTATTTTTTCATAGCGTTTTTCAGATGGCCAGGTAACCGAAGATATGGTGTTGTGGATTTCCACTTCGGCATCCGAAACTCAGAGTTTTATCTTGACTATTGAATAATTGTAACATATTATTTTACAGATAAATTTCCTCTATTTACATAATATTGAGGTCTCTTTCTTTTGTTATCTTACCATTTTTACAAATATATATATATATATTATATATATATATATATATGATACGTCTTTATTCCTTATTTTATCCTGGCATACTTTATTTTATTGCTTATATGAGGAGTCTTCATCATATCTTAGTTTCTTATGGAGACACATAGCAAGTAACAAGTACCAAAATATATTAGCATTTACACATATATACATACATACACTCATATGTGTAAATAACAATATAGATAGAGAGATACGTGCTCATGTACGTATAAAATAGAATATACTGTTTTTGCCGCCATTTTGGTCACAAAAATCCTGCTTATACTGATAATATCGGTAACCCAAGATTTATAAAATTGATCTCTACTTCCCAGAACTCCTTCATCAACCACTAAATTTTCGTAGTGAACATTATGTATTTTGTATACACGTCAGACGCACTCGCCCCCATTTACACATACCCACATACACACTCACACACACCATTCTCACGTACACACACACGCTCGCGCACCTTAATTCGTTGTTATCACCTTTATTATCTCCTTTCCATTCAACCACTTTTTATTATTATCTCCCTTTCATTCAACTACTTTTTTTCTCAGTCATACACCACGCTGGACCGCTGATCTCTACACTGATTCTTCCTCGGAATTTCGCATGGCGGAGCGAAGAGCTGCGATGAATTTTCGTCGGCTGTTAATGGCAACATGCGTTATAAAATAAAACCTTTGAATAAAAGGGATGTTACTCTAATAGTAGAAACGGAGAAAAAGAAAAAAGATAGAAATACACGTAAACATATTCTCACAATACATAGTCATAAATCTCCTGCGTTCACAACGTCTACATACATATTACACTCATACAAACATGTATACGTACATGCACATAGACACATAACAACATATACGTGTATGTACGTACTAATACACACACTCGTACATACACACATAACGTATATAAATAATACTCTATCTAATATCATGCTCTCATTCTTTTGTTAATTTTTATTATTATCATTATTATATAATATATATGTGTGTGTGTGTGTGTGTGTACGTATGCATGTATATATATATATATATATGTGTATAATTTACATATATATGTATATATGCTATGTATATATATATGCATATAATATATAGTATATATATATATATATAATATATATATATATATATATATATATATATATATATATATATATATATACATATATATATATATATATATATATATATATATATATATATATATATATATATATATATATATATAATATGTATATATATATGTATATATATATGCATATATAATATATATATATATATATATATAATATATAGATATTATATATATAATATATATATATATTATATAATACATAGGATATATATATATATATATATATATATATATATTATATATATATATATATATATATATATATATATATATATATATATATATAATATATATGCATATATATATATATATATATAATTATAATATATATATATATATATACACATCATATATATATACATAGATATATATATATATATATATATATATATATATATATATATAATATATATATATATATATATATACAGGCGCAGGAGTGCCTGTGTGGTAAGAAGCTTGTTTCCCAACTACATGGTTCCGGGTTCAGTCCCACTGCGTTTCCCTTTGGGCAAGTGTCTCTACCACCAAGAATGTTCCAACACAAATTCATAAACGTTAAGAAATAAGGTATAGGGAGAATTATTGTGGCTAAAGATTTGGTCGTTGTGAGGGTAAATAAAGGCGAATGTCTATGTACATATATATACATATATATATATATATATATATATATATGTATATATGTGTGTGTGTGTGTGTGTGTGTGTGTGTGTGTGTGTGTGTAAATATATATATATGTGTGTGTGTGTAAATATATATATATATATGTATGTATAAATATTTGTGTGTGTGTCATTGTTTTTATTTTTGTTCTCCCACCCCTTGTTAACAGTGGCGTTTATTTTTTTTTTTACCTCTGCGTAACTTAGCAGTTCGGAACGAGAGAATAAGTATCAAACTTTAAAAGTAAGAACTGGGATTAATTTGTTTGACTAAAACCCTTCGAATCGGTCGCAGTCCAATGATTAAAACATGTAAAAAATGTTTGAGTGATTCGTGGGGCGGGGCTGTCTGCGTGTGGGTACGTTTGTTATGTCTGTGTGTATATATATAGTGAGAATTTACCAAAAAACAAAACACGAAGATGGGTGTCTAAACAATAAACAGATGTATTAGTTTAACGCCCGGGAAGTGAGAAAGTCTTTTACGTTTCGAGCGTACGCTCTTCAACAGAAAGGAACACAGACATAAACAGGGAGGGAGAATAGAAAAAAGTATAATGGCTAGCGATCTATCATGGCCAAATTACATATAAATATAATTTTTATTCCCTACGGAATAACCTCAATGATCTTTTCGAAACGTATGTTGCAGGTATAAATGATTTCTCCCGATTTCTCCGGAGTTCATACACGTTCCTGGGCGGGACGCCGGTCCATCGCAGGATTATTAATTATTTACAATCTAAGTGGACTTGAGCAACGTGAAATGAAGTCTTTTGCTCAAGAACACATCGTATCGCCTGATCCAGGAATCGAAATCACAACCTTACGATCGCGTGTACAACACCGTAACCACTAAACCATGTGCCTCCAACTATCAACCAGCATGGGTCGTTGAAATTCCATTGATGTATGAAGTAATGCCGCTTCTGTAGTAAAAATTCATCTCTCTTCTTCAGGGGTATCAAGCATAGACAATGTGCTATCATTGAATCCTTAATGAAAGAGATGTACAGGTTGTTCGACATACACAGAAGTCTACAGGTTACTGAGATTACGTCTTGATAGGAACAATGTTCATAGATGCATCAAAAAGACTAAAGTATGCGAAACTAATATTGAAGACAAAACCACGTAGCTAGAGGCAACTGGAAACACTGACCTGAATCAAGAGTAATTAGGCTAAATGATTTGCACTTATCAGTGAGTCACAATTTGTGAAATTGCAGCACGACTTGACTGCAACTACAAAGCGTTACAGGATATATTACAAGATTTTTGGTATCGGAAAGTGTATGCAGATTGGGTTCTTGGGGAAGTGACACCCGATTTAAAGGAGAAAAGGGAGATCTTATTTGATCTGTTGGAAGCATTTGGAGACAATGAAGAAAAGATTATTTTAGTAATTTTTTAGTAATTTCTTTTAGAAAAGTAATATGGTCGTATCTTAATAATCCGGAAAGGAAAGCTCAGTGCATGAATGCTCTCAGATTTCATTTCCAAGGATTAAGTAGTTCAAGAGCCAACAAAACGGACAGAACATTTGGGGGAGATTACAAAAACTTCCTGGAATATAGCTGTACTTTGAAGTACTAAAAGAAAAAGAGACTGGACAATTATCTGAAAACGGTCGACATTCGCATAGACTATTCGAGACTACACACACCTTTGAAAACACATCAAGCTCTAGCCAAATAGGGGCGGTCACACTTCATCGTATAGGCTGGATTTTGCACACGCGGCTGCTACCTACTTGATCCAGTGAAGGACATCCTTCGTGGAGAACTTCCAGGAACAACGATTCCATGACACAGATGAAGTGAAAGTAGCTATGAAGAAGTGAGTAGAAGAGTACAGGTTTGAATATTCTCTACGTGGCTTCGATGGTGAAAATGCATCGCTTGTGATGGCGGCTATGTTAAGCAGTAGCTTTGGAATAGCGGAAGAGCTACTCTCACAACACGTGTAATTTGAACGACTTATGTCAGCTGATAAGAAAAGCTACGCCCATTTTTTCGCATCTTTCGTTAAAACCCTCCAGGGTGTGCGGACGCTTGTGTGTATTCATACAAGTATGAATGTGTGTGTGTAAATATAAATATATATGTGTGCGTTTGTATGTATAAGTATATAAATATATATATATATATACACAAACGCAAGCATATATATATATATGTATACATATGCATATACTTACACACACACACACATATATACATAATCATGGTAGTGCTCCAGCATAGCCGCAGTCAAATGACTGAAACGAATAAAAAGAAATGGAAGAAAAAGAAATATATATATATATATAGATATATATATATTATATATATATATATTATATATATATATATGAGCGCGTGTAGGTGTTGTATGCTACCCCACCGCTTGACCCTCGATATCGTTAAAGCCCTCTAACTTAGTAGCTAGGCAACGGGGGCTAGGAATAAATACCAGACTTCAAATTTGTATTTTTAAGGTGCTCTGACAGATTTGATCGCTGTTGTGGCCTGTCACAGAACAGCTTCTCCTTTACGTTCATAACACATTCGATTCATTAAAATAAGAGATACTTGGACAGCCAAAGCTCGGCATTGTTTTATGATATCAGCCAGAGGCACCCGCAATCTGGCAAAAAATCGAAGCATTTGATCGCCATAATACACGTAAGAAACGTAAGAAAACAAAATGGTGTCTTGCATACTTATTCTTGCTACACTTCGGCAGAGTCGAAATTGAATATGCTATTACTGTTGTGCTTGTTCATAGAGAAACACCTTCTCCTGTACGACGAATGTGCGTTCACCACAAGGAAAATAGTAAATGAAAGCTGAATTTCAAATACGTTGCATGTATACAAGTCTTCTTCATTGATGAACTCTAAACACAACCGAAACGCGGCACTCTACCACATTTATATAAATACTCATGCTCAACAAGTACGATTAATTTCCGATTATATGTATGTATATATGTATGTATATATGTGTGTATGTATGTATGTATGTATGTATATACATATAGATAGATAGAGAGATAATATATGTATATATAGATAGACAGACAGACAAATAGACATACAGACAGACAGACAGACAGACAAATAGACATACAGACAGACAGACAGACAGATAGACAGACAGATAGATAGATAGATAGATAGATAGATAGATAGATAGATAGATAGATAGATAGATAGATAGATAGATATGTATACACTCACACACACATACACATATGAGTGCGGAGTGTGTATTATATACAAAAATGTATCATATACACGGTGATCGCTCTAAGATTTAAGCTTATTAAAAAATACCACCATCATTATTCACAGAATTGTAAAATACGACACCGATTAACAAGACCGATCACCCCGAAAGCACACAAAGTTTGTTTACTCTCTCTCTCTCTTTACTCTTTTACTTGTTTCAGTCATTTGACTGCGGCCATGCTGGAGCACCGGCTTTAGT
>NW_021823819.1:22500-26893 GCF_006345805.1 Octopus sinensis | reverse complement strand
GAACATGAACAGTATTAACGATAACAGTAACAACAACAACAACAACAACAACATTTAACAACAATGGCAACAACGATAGAAGCACCGAATAGCAATGGTTTCAAATTTTACCACAAGGCCAGCAATTTCGCGAGAGATGGGTAAGTCGATTACATCGACCCCAGTGAACAACAATACTTCTTTTATTGAACCCTCCCTCCACCCCAAAAAGGATGAAAGGCAGAGTCGATCTCAGCTGAATTTGAACGTAGAACGTAAAGACGGGACGAAATGCCGCGAATCATTTTGTCCGGCTCCGTGCTTAACGACTCTGCTAGCTCGCCGCCTCATCTGAGCTTGCGATAATGCTGATGACGTTAACGATATACCATCATCATTATTATTATCATTATCATCATCATCATCATCATCGTCATCATCATCAACATCATCATCATCATCAACATCTTCATCATTCACCATCATCATCGTCATTGTCATCGTCTTCGTCATCATCATCATCATCGTCGTCGTTGTCATCATCATCGTTATCCTCATCGTCATCATTATCATCCTCCACTTCATCATTATCATCAACATCTTCATTCACTATCATCATCATCATCGTCATCATCGTCATCATCATCATCATCATCATCATAATCATCATCATAATCATCATCATCATCGTTATCATCAACGTCATCGTCATTGTCATCGTCATCATCATCACTTACAAGAATAATAACAGCAGCAGCAGGAAGGATCCGCTTGACTAGCACTAGCCCATAGCAACACAACAAAACAACAAAAAAATACAGTAGCAACACCAGGAGTGACAGCATATATCTGCTCGATAAAAGATGACCCTAAGATTTACATACCACGGTAGTAGCAACAGTAACTTGAGCCAATGAGGAGGCGGCTCTGTATAGTTGCTCGATCTATGAGAAATAACAGCTAAATCTCTTTCAGTGGTGATTATCCTCCAATAAAGTTACTAGTTTAAATCGTCCCTGCTTGGTAAATATCATGGATAGATCGAGGACTAAGACACTTGAGGCTTTCTGAAGACCAAACTGACAGAAACGTAGTTTTGATGTATACAAGGTCTCATTAATAATTATTCGGAGTGTTGGTATAGTAACGAAGCTAAAGCATGCAGAGTGAAGCCGCTCGGCAAAAATTGACTTTGGATTCTGCTGTGCATGTGCACAAGGTTTTAACGTTCTAGATCATTTCCGCTGTTTACAGCAGTGCTTGGTAGGAAGGTGTGTAGCGTGTGATCGTCCCATTGATCATGACAGTGAAAGTTGAGCAGAGGTCTACACAAAGTTGCAGAAAGTGTATGGAGAGGAGTGCATGAGGCGCACACAAGTGTACGAGTGGTTCAGACATTTCCAAGATGGACGAAAAAAAGTCGATATTGACGAACGTTGTGGGAGACCCGCAACCAAAAGAACAGAAAAAACATCGCAGATGTGCGTGCAGCTGTGAGAGGAAATCGTTGAATCACCATCCGTGAGTATCTGGGATGTGCAGATTAGTTACAGTTCAGTTCAATCTATTATGGGACGCGTGTCTGCCAAATTTGTGCCAAAATTGCTTTCGGCGGATCCAAAATATTCTCAGGTTTCAGTTGCACGAGATCTCCTTGATTGTGTCGAGAACGATGAACACTTTTTGAAAACTTTGTCAAAATTTGATGCAAATTCTCTGCTCAACTTCCTCTGTCATGGTCAATGCGACAATCTCGCACTACACGCCTTCCTACAAAGCACTACTGTAAACAGCAGAAGTGAGCTAGAATGTTAAAACTTATTGCGCATGCACAGCAGAGTTCAAGGTTAATCTGTGCCAAGCGTCTTTACTCTGCGTGCTTTAGCTTGGTTACTATAGCAACAGTCCGGATACTTATTGATCAGACCACGTATGCTGTCCTTAATTTATGCAAAAGACCACTAATTTCAAGAGAGGAGAGTTTCATCGATTAAATCTACCCCACTACATAACTGGTTATGAACTTTATCGACTCCCGGAGGAATGAAAATGACCGACTTTCACTAAAGTGCATACCTTCTCTCTAAGATAAAATGGAACCAGATAAACCACAACAGACCAGATAAAGTGATCCCAGATCATTTTATCTGGTCTGTTGTGATTATATTTAACAATGATTTTGGCTGGAAAATTCAACATACACACATGCTTACCATGTGTACAGATGTATGTTCTCTGCCTTCTGTTTTTAATTAGTTGATATCTTCCTCTGAAGGAGCTGATTTGTTTGGTTGTATGTATGTATGTATGTATGTATGTATGTATGTATGTATGTATGTATGAATGTATGTATGTATGTATGTATGAATGTATGTATGTATGTATGTATGCATGTATATATGTATGTGTGTATGTTGTGTGTTTGTATGTATGTGTGTGCGTATATACGTGTGTGTGTCTGTATGTATGTATGTATGTATGAGAAGGTTTATGACATAGTTTTCAGGATGTTGAGTTCGTGTTCAGGATCACATAGTCAGCATGATGGAACTGTTGTTGCAAAGGTGAATTCAATAGCAAATCAAAACGCGATATCGTTAAGTGGCTGATAGGTGGGAACAAAAATCTTCAACTTGTTACTGTCATTCGAGTTCGGCCGTGCTAGGGCACCGCCTTGAAGAGTTTTTAGTCGAACAAACCGACCCCAGGTCTTATCTTTACTTGCCCTTTTCCTTTTTTTTAAGCTTGGTACTTACTGTATCGGTTCCTTTTGCCGGACCACTACGTTACGCGGACGTAAACAGACCAACACCGGTTGTCAAGGAGCGGCCGGGGACAAACACTGACACAAAGACCCACATACAGATGCGCGCGCACACGCACGTGCAACCGCCCGTACACGCACACACGCACACACTCTCTCTCTCTCTTACACATACACACACACACATACACACACACACACACACATTACACTCTCACACATACGGCGGGTTCCTTTCAGTTTGCGCTTACCAAATCCACATACAAGGCTTTCATCGGCCTGAGTTAAAGACACTTACTTACCCACGGTGTCACACAGTGGGACCGAACCCGGAACAACGTGGTCGGGAAGCAAGCTTCTTACCGCACAGCCACATCTGCGACTGTACGTCTGTATTCGTCTTGTGCATGTATGTATGTTGGCCCAGTTATACATTTACAAGTACGAATAGTTTAAATAACACAATATGTGCGTATGTACGCTTGTACGTGTATCAATTTTTCCATTTATACATCTGCATACATATATCTCTGTCTATTTGCGTATACGTGTTCACGTGTCAATTTCTTTAGTTGCGCATGTCTTGTATCACATTTACTCATTTACTCATTCACTTGTTTCAGTTATTTGACTGTAGCCATGCTGGAGCACCGCCTTTAGTCGAGCGAATCGACCCCAGTACTTATTCTTTGTAAGCCTAGTACTTATTCTATCGGTCTCTTCTGCCGAACCGCTAAGTTACGGGGACGTAACCACACCAGCATCGGTTGTCAAGCGATGTTGGGGGGACAAACACAGACACACACACACACACACACACACACACACACACACACACACACACACACACACACACACACATATATATATATATATATATATATATATATATGAAAAAACAAGTCAAAAATAGAAAATGCTAAAATAATTTTATAGTGAACATTTCAGTACCGGTTTCGGTCATTTTGAGACCTTTTCAACTGTAACGATTAAATAATTAAATTTAGAAAAATTAGAACAAAAGTTTTTTTAAAGGAATCTTTCTATAGTAGTGTTCAGATATAAGTGGCATTCTGCCTTTCTCTGACTCCCTGTTTGCACTTGTGTGTGGAGGTCGTTGTGAGTCTTGGTAGGGTAGTAGAGGAAGAAGGCTGATGAGGAAAGGGGGTGGAAAATCTGGGAGTGCCCTGTGGTCGTATTTTGAATGGTCAGTGGCGGCTGGCAGTCGCAGTTCAATTCAGGAGAATATTTCTATTGAAAGGCTTGTTATAGAATTTGCGTAGGTGTTATACTAAAAAAACATTAGTGACAAAGTTAAGGGGTAGAAGGTGGAGAAGTAGAAGAAGAAGAAGAAGATGACGATGTTGATGATGATGATGATGAGAGAAGAAGAAAAAGGAGAAGGAGAAGATGACGATGATGATGATGGTGGTGATGATTATGACGACGATGATGATGATAATGATGATGATGAAGCAGAAGAGGAAGAAGAAGAAAAAAACAAAAAAGAAGAAGGGGGGGAATAGAAGTAAAGTAGTGAGTGTTGTATGACTTGAAGTGGCATGTTATGGATTATAGCTGTGATTTTAGTGTGATTGTAATGGACTCCTTGGAATGTAACACTTGTGTGTGAAATTTCTTTCATTCTAA
>NW_021823819.1:10000-17500 GCF_006345805.1 Octopus sinensis | reverse complement strand
ACGTCGCGATGATGATTCAGACAAGCCTGCTTTATAGATAACACAGATAGCAAGAGGAAGGCTCACAGAATTGATAACCTCCTCGGTTTGCTGTTAAATTACTTAACAAATATACACACAACAGATCTACACAAGTCAACCAGTGGAGACTCTGGCTTTTTAGAAATAGCTGACAAATCTTCCTCACTTTAAAAAGTGGGGAGACGATGGGTGTTGTAG
The DNA here is from genome assembly GCF_006345805.1 of Octopus sinensis. NCBI lineage: Eukaryota > Metazoa > Mollusca > Cephalopoda > Octopoda > Octopodidae > Octopus > Octopus sinensis. Next base: position 17,281 of record NW_021823819.1, on the reverse strand, counting down.
TCTTAAATACAATGTATTCTTTTATTCTTTTGTTTCAGTCATTTGACTATGGCCATGCTGGAGCACCACCTTAAGGGGATTTTAGTCGAAGAAATCGACGCCAGGACACACACACACACATGTATATATGACGAAGTTCTTTCAGTTTCAGTCTATCAAATCCACTCACAAGGCTTTGGTCGGCCCGAGGCTATTGTAGAAGGCACTCACTCAAGGTGCCATGCAATGGGACTGTACCCAGAACCATGTGGTTGGGAAGCAAGCTTCTTACCACACAACCGTGCCTATGTCTACATGTAAAAAAAGATGGGATAGTCACCGCTTGAATGACTTTGATTTTCAGTTTGACCAATCAGAGATCAGCTGAGTAGAATACCACCACCACCACAACCACCACCACCACCACCACCACCACCACCAATACCATTAGTAACATGTCTCTATAGCAACACACATAAATTACACGAGAGACCAGTACTAAGGCCTGAACGGAAAAAACGTATTAAATCCTCTTAAAACAAAGATAATAGGCATACGCCCCCCCGCCCCACCGCCGCCGCCGCTTTTCACCTCCTCACAAAGCTACAAGCATGTACAAAAGCCCTGGCAGCTATTACCATTCTACAGTCTGTCTGCTCATCTGGAAAATATTAACATCCTACGAGATGAACAAACACACACAAACACACATACACGTACGCATACACGCACACACATGCACACATACAGACACAAAGATAGGGAGAGATTCGGAAGTAGATGCGTGGATGTAAAGAACAGCTGTTGGTAAATCGAGAAGTTATTGAAAACAAGAAGAACAGAAAAAGAAACCTTTTCGCACAACAGGAATAGATTACCGAAGAGTCTTCATACTTTATACAACACACCTGGATTTTGCAGACACTAAATAAACAAAGCTGTTTGAATACAATTGGTAGTAACGCAAGCATAGTTGTGTGGTTAAGGAATTCGTTTCCTCAACCACGTGTTCTTGGGTTTGGTGCCACTGCACCGCATCTTGTGTAAGAAGTTCTCCTTCATAGGGTCTCGTTGATCAATGTCTTGAGAAAGAAATTTGGTAGACGGCAACTGCACAACGCCTGTCGAATATGTAAATCTATGTCGGACCTGCTCCTGGATTTTGGGGTTGTAGGGTTAATCTAGCCGTCGGTTTTGTTACAACCACCTGGTCCACTATGGAATTATTAGCATGGTCCATTCTGGGCCAGAATTCAGGTCAGACATTCAAAGGTGGCGAGCTGGCAGAAACGTTAGCACGCCGAGCGAAATGCGTAACCGTATTTCGTCTGCCGTTACGTCCTGAGTTCAAATTCGGCCGAGGTCGACTTTGCCTTTCATCATTCCGGAGTCGATTAAATAAGTACCAGTTACACGCTGGGGTCGATATAATCGACTTAATCCGTTTGTCTGTCCTTGTTTGTTCCGTCTGTGTTTATCCCCTTGTAGGTAGTAAAGAAATAGGTATTTCGTCTGCCGTTATGTTGTGAGTTTAAATTCCGCCGAGGTCGACTTTGCCTTTCATCCTTTCGGGGTCGATTAGATAAGTACCAGCTACGCACTGGGGTCGATGTAATCGACTTAATCCGTTTGTCTGTCCTCTCTGTGTTTAGCCCCTTGTGGGTAGTAAAGAAATAAGTATTTCGTCTGCTGTTACGTTGTGAGTTCACATTCCGCCGAGGTCGACTTTGCCTTTCATCATTTCGGGGTCGATAAATTAAGTACCAGTTACGCACAGGGGTCGATGTAATCGACTTAATCCCTTTGTCTGTCCTTGTTTGTCCCCTCAGTGTTTAGCCTCTTGTGGGTAATAAAGAAATAAGAATTCAGGTCAGATATTTTGGTCCGAGAATTACTTCTTTCTTTTTCCCACAAGTCGCAGAAATCCTAAAATTGATCCGTGAAAGGTGCCCTTTCACCTTTTCTACCCCTTCACATCAAATCATTTCCAAAATAGGAAAATATAATGACAAGCATCACCGTATGTTAAGAAATTTGCTTCCCAACCACATGGCTCCGGGTTCAGTCCCACTGCGTGTCACCTTGGGCAAGTGTCTTCCACTGTAGCCTCGGGCCGATCAAAGCCTTGTGAGTGGAGTTGGTAGACGGAAACTGAAAGAAGCCCCTTGTATATCTATCTATCTATCTATCTATCTATCTATCTATCTATCTATCTATCTATCTATCTACTATCTATCTATCTATCTATCTATCTATCTATCTATCTATCTACCTACCTACCTATCTATCTATCTGTCTATCTATCTATCTATATATTGTATATATGATATATATATATATATATATATATATATATATATATATAATATATATATGAAAAAACCAAGTAAAAAATAGAAAATGCTAAAATAATTTATAGTGAACATTTCAGTACCGGTTTCGGTTCATTTTGAGACCTTTTCAACTGTAACGATTAAATAATTAAATTTAGAAAAATTAGAAGAAAAGTTTTTTTTTTTTTTTAAAAGAATATTTCTATAGTAGTGTTCAGATTTAAGTGGCATTCTGCCTTTCTCTGACTCCCTTGTTTGCACTTGTGTGTTCGAGGTAGTTGTGAGTTCTTGGTAGGGTAGTAGAGGGAAGGCTGGTGAGGAAAGGGTGGGTGGGAGAATCTGGGAGTGCCCTGATGGTCGTATTTTGAATGGTCAGTGGCGGCTGGCAGTTCTCAGTTCAATTCAGGAGAATATTTATATTGACAGGCTTCTTATAGAATCGAGTAGGTGTTATACTAAAAAACATTAGTGACAAACTTAAGGGGTAGGGGTGGAGAAGAAGAAGTAAGAAGAAGAAGAAGAAGAGAAGGAGAAGGAGAAGATGACGATGATGGTGATGGTGGTGATGATTATGACGACGATGATGATGATAACGATGAATGATGATGAAGAAGAAGAAGAAGGAGGAGAAGGAGAAGATGGTGGTGATATGGTGGCGATGATATGATGCCGATGATGATGATAACGATGATGATGAAGAAGAAAGAGGAAGAAGAAGAAGAAGAAGATCCCAGATAAAATTCCCCAAAACAGAAAAATAGCTTTTAGCCAACACATAGATACTTGCGCCAACAAAAACCCAAACTTCAGAATTTTCCTTCCTCTTTCCCCCCTACTACCAATTTAGGACGATACAACCCTCGAGACAACGAATAAGTAAAGAAAATCTCTTATTACAAAATACAAGCCACTTCTTAACGGGTCTACGACAAACACAATTAATATACCTCAACTTAGAAAAAAAGAAAAAATATATGTACACACACAACTACTACACTCCATAGAATCCATTACTAATCAGCCCCTTTCATAGCTATATTTACACCCTTCATATTCTCCCTCTCTGTTTTTTCTTCTTCTTCTTCTTCCCCTTCTTCTCTCATCATCGTTATCATCATCATCGGCATCATCATCATCGCCACCATCATCACCACCATCTTCTCTCTTCTCTCCTTCTTCTTCTTCTTCTTCTCATCATCGTTATCATCATCATCGTCGTCATAATCATCACCACCTCACCATCATCGTCATCTTTCTCCTCTCCTTCTCCGTCTTCTTCTTCTTCTTCTTCTTCTTCTCCACCCCCTACCCCTTAAGTTTGTCCTAATGTTTTTTAGTATAACACCTACGCTAATTCTATAAAGAAGCCTGTCAATATAAATATTCTCCTGAATTGAACTGAGACTGCCAGCCGCCACTGACCATTCAAAATACGACCATCAGGGCACTCCCAGATTCTCCCCACCCCCCTTTCCTCACCAGCCTTCCCTCTACTACCCTACCAAGAACTCACAACTACCTCGAACACACAAGTGCAAACAAGGGAGTCAGAGAAAGGCAGAATGCCACTTAAATCTGAACACTACTATAGAATATCTTTAAAAAAAAAACTTTTCTTCTAATTTTTCTAAATTTAATTATTTAATCGTTACAGTTGAAAAGGTCTCAAAATGACCGAACCGGTACTGAAATGTTCACACTATAAAATTATTTTAGCATTTTCTATTTTTTACTTTGTTTTTCATATATATCAACTCGTGTGTTCCTTTTCACCCTTTTACATATATATATATATATATATATACATAGATTGTAAAATATCAAACATTAATGCCGAGTTAGGAAACAGAGAGATCTAATGGATGCAAATAAATTTATCTATTAATCAACATTTCACCAACAATTCTTTCATTTCACAAACAAAATTAAAATTACAAAACATATATAAATATGTAATTTTCCATTTTAAATACCTTGTATGGAAAATCATCAGTGTGTACAAACGGCAATCTTAAGGATTACATTAGGATATGTTTGGAATACACAGAATATATAGACATGTATATATGTGTATATGTATAAATACATACAAACATACATACATACACCACACACACACACACACATATATATATAATTATAATATATAATATATATATATATTATATATATATTGTATACATGTATATGTAAGTGTGTGTGTGTGAGTGTGTCTGTGACGGTGCTTACCCCCCCTACTTTGCAACGACATGCTCATTTGGGTCGAGCACTGGGAAAATGTATTACTATAACTTTGGTCCGGCTAATGTCTTGTGATTGACTTTGACTTTCATAGACGGAAACTTTGTAGAAGCCTGTCGTATATAACAACATGGCACAAGACTAAAAATTGGAGGGAAGGAGGCATCACTGACATTTCTTATTATCGACCCAAGCGGGAATTGAACTCAGAACGTAAAGTACCAGGGTAAATCAGCAAGATATTTTTCCGATACCCTAACGACTCAGCCATTTCAGAGCACAGAGAGAAAATAATTGTTTCGAATTTTAACAGGGGACTAGTAATCTAAATGGGAAAGGATTAAATCGACCCCAGTACTTGACTGGGAGTTGACAAGACAAGGCTCTGACGATTCTACAGATTTCTGTAGAAGCCCTCAATGGTTTTTAATTGATTGAGGCACAATTTTGAGACACAGATTTGAAGGAGGCGCAGTAGTTAGTCCCACCTGCACTAGTATTTGACTGGTACTGTTTTATCTATACCGGAAGGATAAAAACAATTAAGGCCTCTGTCTGATTTTATCTCAGAAGGTAAACAGGCGGAACAAAAACTGCAAGGAATTTTGCCCGCTGCACTAACAATTCTGTCAACCCACTTCCCTTAGAAGATAAAGAAAAAAAAAACTGTTTTCGAGTTAGACACAAGGTCTACAGTTTTTAGGGAAGGAGTTTAGTAGTTTTCCCGACGTAAGAAGTTTGTTTCAAAACTGCATGCTTCCGGGTTCAGTCCCACTGCGTGGCACGTTGCACGAGTGACTTATACTATAGCACCGAACTGACCAAAGACTTGTGAGTGGATTTGGGAGTCGGGAACTGAAAGAGGTCCCCGTCGTGTATATATATATATATGTGTGTGTGTGTGTGCGTGTGTGTGTACAGGGTGCGTAAGGTATTTGAGGAATACCATTTTTTGGGGTCATTGCTGCATTTTTTGCTAACCCTGTATGATCTTTGTTTCAGAAAATAAAAATGGCAGACACTAAACTTTCTCAAGAAATGAAGAGACATGCTGCTATTGTGGTTATAAAGCCTGAGCATAGTAATTTTAAAATATCTCCATTTTTAAAGGTTGCCAGATCTTTCGTGTACAAAGTTTGTAAGCAGCTAGAGACTGAAGATTGAAACGTATCAACAGTATTAAAGCATAAAAAACATTCTAAACGCTCTAAAAACATCAGAACACCTGAATTTATTTACCAAGTCCAAGAGACCATTGATTACAATCCCAGAAAGACCATGAGGTCATTTGCAAAAGATCTCCATGTGTCAGAAGGAACAATGAGAAATGTTGTCCACGAAGACATCAGATATAAGTCTTTTAGGATGAGGAAATGCCAATTTGTCAGAAAAGGCAAAAGAAAATTACTGCATCATATCTAAAAGGTTCTTAAGCAAACCGAAAATTCCAGCAGAAAAGGATTGAGTTTGGTTTTCCTCAAACGAGAAAAACTTCGACGAAGATCAAAAAGTTAACAGAAGAAATGACAGATGGTTATATGCAGACCCTTCTGAAGTTCCAAGTGTAATTCATACAAAATTCCTTGCAACTGTCATGGTTTTAGTGGTTGTCAGCAATGCAGGACATGTGATACCACCTTACGTCTTTCCACAAGGCCTTAGAGTTAACTCTGCTGCCTACATTGAGGTCCTGGACAGAATTGTTAAGCCCTGGATAGACAGTGTATGTCATAGAAGGCCATATGTGTTTCAGTAAGACTCTGCACTATTACACATGGCTCTAGTGACACAGGAATGGATGGCTGAAAATTTTCCTGCTCACATAACCCCTAACATTTGGCCTCCTAATTTCCCAGATCTCAATCCATTGGACTATTACATGTGAATCGTTGTTGAGAGAGAGGTCAATGAACACGCCCATAACACCAAAGATTCTTTGAAAGCTGTCTTAGTCAGAGTAATGTCCAAAATGAATCAGGATCACTTGATTCGAGCATGCAGATGGTGTAGATCTCATATAAAAGCAGTTGTTGAAGCTGAAGGTGGATTTATCGAATAACATAGAAAAGAAGGTTTATTTTTATTCTCATAGTATTGTTTGATAAATAAAGTTATTATCTGTTATTATATATGTGTTTTAATAAACATAAAGCTGTCCTCAAACATCTTACGCACCCTGTGTGTGTGTGTGTGTGTGTGCGTGCGTGTGTGTGTGTGTGTGTGTGTGTGTGTGTGTGGGTGTGTGTGTGTATGTGTGTGTGTTTGTGTATCTCACCAAGGCTTGAGAATCAGTGTTGTGTTGTGTTTACGTTCCCGTAATTTAGCGGTTCAAATCGGCTAAAGATAACGATAAGTGGGATGCTTAATAAAATAAGCGCTGGTGTCGATTCTTCAATGCGGTTCCCCAACATTGTCACAGTTTGTTGAATGAAACAAGTAAAAGAACTCCGAACACTAAGAACATTTACAAATTTAGCGGACAAACTAAGTGGGCAAGTTATAAGCCATTCTTCTCTAGTTATAAGCCATCCTCCTCTAGTTATAAACCATCCTCCTCTCGTTATAAGCCATCCTCATCTCGTTATAAGCCATCCTCCTCTAGTTATAAGCCATCATCCTCTAGTTATAAGCCATCCCCTCCTAGTTATAAGCCATCCTTCTCTATATTGCTGATTTAAAATAATTTACAATGAGCGACTAGAGATCTAGTGCAAACACTTTAAGATAT
>NW_021823819.1:0-5000 GCF_006345805.1 Octopus sinensis | reverse complement strand
ATGATGAACTTGATGATTATGATGTTTATCATGATAATGTTGCTGTAAATGATAATGATAATAGCGACGATGCTGAAGACTACTACTACTACTACTACTACTACTACTACTACTACTATTGCTGCTGCTGCTGCTTCTACTGCTGCTTCTACTGCTGCTTCTACTGCTGCTTCTACTGCTATCATTGTTATCATCATCCTTCTCATTATTATTACTTTTTATTCTTCTAGGATCGATAATGTACAATATCCGTAAAATAATGTAGTCAAATGTAATACAATCTCTTCTTCGGCATGTAACTATATTGCTACAAGCAATTGCCCCCTTAAATGTAGCTGTCTTCCAAAGCTATTGTACTAAATTCGATACAGACAATAGCCATACCTTCAGGAATAACGTTGGCCTGGCCGAGAATTGCTTTAAAGTTCATTTTCATTAACATGTCAATACGTTAAACAAACAATAAAAAAGCAAAAAAGAAGTTTGCTACAGACTGCGCTAAATACTTCTGTGCTTAGAAAACAAAATGTGTCTGAGTGTATAAAATCAAATGCTCGAATCTTAGTTGACTTATTCATTTCGTAGGAAACTTTAGGTGAGAAATTAATGACATAATTTCAAGCTGATACCAGACTGAATAAAGCATAAGGAACATTAGGTTTATATAGGCAGGTTTCGAAATACTTACTTAGAAATTATGTGCCTCCAGATATTTGAAGCTGCAGAGACTACAAAATTTAGGCAGCACGACATTTTTATACCTACTCTCAAAGAATGGTAGATACATCTTCCCTCGAATCAGAGTTCCTTCCGAAGCCGTGCGCTTGTGTACTCGCAGACATTTGTCGACAAACCCCACCAAAAATGTTCGCGCATAACGTCTTCAAGGTGACATCAAATATATTTTGAATGGAGAAATCTGTCGTATAATCGCATAATAATGGATTTAAAAATAATGTCGTGATTTTGACAATTTGCCAACGACCAATGTTTGCCGTAAAGGTATCGCAATTTCATAATTTCACACGTGATTTTGTCATCGCTCGTACGATTTATGGAAGAAATTATATAATAGCATTTTAATAAAATTTGTGTGGTAAGAAGTTTGCTTCCCAACCACATGGTTCTGGGTTCACTCCCACTGCGTGACAACATGGGCGTGTGTCTTCTACTATAGCTTCTGGCTGACAAAAGCCTTGTGAGTGGATTTGGTTGACGAAAACTGAAAGAAGCCCGTCGTATATATATATATATATATATATATATATATATATACTAATACATCTGTTTGTTGTCTACACCACCTGTTTTCGATTTTTGGGTTTTTTTGTGAATTCTCCCGTGTGTGTGTGTGTGTGTGTGTGTTTGTTCCCCGCCATTGCTTGACAACCGATGCTGGGGTGTTTATGTCGCCGTAACTTAGCTGTTTTCGGCAAAAGGGCACGATAGAATAAGTACTAGGCTTACAGCGAACAAGTCCTGGGGGTCGATTTCTTCGACTAAAACCCTTTAAGGCGGTGCTCCAGCACGGATACAGTCAAATGACTGAAACATGAAGACGAATAAAAGGAAAAAAGAAAGAATAATGAACGCTTAAAATGGTCAACGTCGTATTTGAACGATAGTTACTCTCATGAATAAGCACATGCGTTGCATAGAAAGACAAAATTCGTAAGTAAATTTCTGCGTAAACCGAGAACGGAATCTAATGATATTTTTGTTATACATACGCAAACACAAGCATAAATATAAATTTTATTCTTTTTATAACAACACATATATATACTTCATGTATATATATATATCAACGCGCATACATATTTTTACGTTACCGATATTATTTTGTATTATTTATTCTGATCTCTACCCAGCCATATGGTACCGGGTTTATTCTCACTGCGTGACTTCTATGGGCAAGTGTCTTCTGCCAAGCTTCGGGTTGACCAAAGCCTTGTCAATGGATTAAAAAAACTGAAAATGAAAGAAGCTCGCCGTGTATATATATATGGCTCATCGGTTAGAGCGTCGAGCTTACGATCGTGAGGTTGTGAGTTCGAATCCTGGAACGGGCTGCGTGTTGTGCTCTTGGGCAAGACACTTTATTTCACGTTGTTCCAGTTCACTCAATTGTAGAAATGAGTTGCGACGTCACTGGTGCCAAGCTACATCGGCCCCTTTGCCTTTCTCTTGGATAACACTGGTGGCGTGGAGAGGGGAGGCCGGTATGCATGGGCGACTGCTGGTCTTCCATAAACAACCTTGCCCGGACTTGTGCCTGGGAGGGTAACTTTCTAGGTGCAATCCCATGGTCAGTTACGACCAAAGTGGGTCTCCACATATATCTATATTTATATCTATCTATCTATCTATCTATCTATCTATCTATCTATCTATCTATCTATCTATCTATCTATCTCTATATATATATATATATATATATCTACTATATATATGTATATATATATATGCAACATAACATAAGGGGATGCTGAAAAGCTCCTGGCTTTGAATAAAAGAAAATATAGGAGGATCAGTTAATTATGATTTTATCCAACATATTCCCCCTCTCAAATTCACACACCTATTGCAGCAGTCCTTCAGTTTTTCTAAACCCTGTAAAAGAACTCGGAAGTTTGGGCCTCTTGCCAAACTTTTCGTGATACCCTCCCCTAAAGCCAGGACATTTTCAGCGCCCTCCTCATATATTTGTATGTGTGTGTGTGTGTGTGTGTGTGTGCATGCGTCTGTGTGTGCATGTGTGTGTGTGTGTGTGCCTTTGTGTCTGTGGTTGTTTCTCAACATGCTTAACAACCACTGTTTAATAAAAGAGACAATAACTAACAGACTTAAAAAACAAAAACAAAAAAATGATAAGCGAAAACAAATAGTTCTGCGGTCGATTGCACGAGTAAAATACTTGAAGGTGGTGCCCCAGCATGGCCGCAGTCTAATGACTGAAGCAAGTAAAAAAAAGACGAAATATAAAAGATAAAAAAGAAATGAAAATGTTTAGTCGAAAAATTTCGTACAAAAGATAAAAAAAAATTATAAATAAAAACAAGTTAAATATATTACTGAATTGAAATTACTTATAATGGAGGAAATTAAAAAGAAAAGAAGAAAGAAAAAGAAAAACAGCAACAACAACATATCGTTGCAATGCTACAAATGATGCAACGTGACTGAAGGTGTGTGAAAGATTTAATGAAAGAAAGCATGAAAGAAATCAAGAACGAAAGAAAGAAGGAAATCGAGATTTGTGAGTTAAACTTGGTAGTAGGAAGCTGTGCAGATAGCTGTCGGATGCGTTCGCGTGTGAGTATATGTGTGTATATTTATACACATACATACGTATATACACGTACTGGCCAAAATAAGTTTAAGACCGATGATGACTGTTCTTTTCCTTCATTAATTTATTTTTAACAAAACTGTAAAATTGTTTTACTTTTTAGATTATGTAGAATTCTTTTCTCTTTCGAATGATATAGGCGTTATTATCTTTCTACAATTTGAATCACTTTAATGTGCAATTAATTTGGCTGTATCGTAAATTGTGTCTTTTCTGTTCATTGCTGTAAAAATTGTTTGTTTTTAAAGAAAGAATTTGATTCAGAATGCTATTCGTTAGTGTACAGTTTGATTGGTCAACGTTCATATGACAGTCACGCGAGAACGTCACGATAAAGCTTTTCCCATTGAATATGTGACATGACTGTTAGATGGGTGATCTATATAAGGAGGTAATTATGCAAATTAGTAAACCAAATGGATGGTCATATGGCTGGTCTTACTGCACTGTTTTTTTTAATAATCGAGTATTGTTACACATTATTTCGCTATGGGAAAGCGGTGTACTATCAGCCCAGTTACAAGATCAAAGGTCGTGTTGTTTCATCAGCAAAATGTGTCCTTCATGAAAATTAACAAGCAATTAGGATGCGTCAAAACGGCTTGTGTTCAAGCATGGAAACCTTACCAAGCCACTGGCCAACACAAAGATCGGCAAAGAACGGGCGCTCCGAGAAAAACAACAGTACAGATGGATCAGTAAATCCATAGGCTCTCTGGCGCTAACTGAATGCTAGCAGCAGTGGACATTTGTAAGTAATTATCTGATGAACTGACATCAGCTTTACACCACAAACTATCAGAAACCGCCTAAAAGAATTTGAACTGTTCGGCCGGATCACTCAAAATAAGACGATAATTTCTGAGACGAACATTTTAAACAAGAACCTCTACCTCCTTATATAGATCACCCATCTAACAGTCATGTCACATATTCAATGGGTAAAGCTTTAACGTGACGTTCTCGCGTGACCTGTCACATGAACGTTGACCAATCAAACTGTACGCTAACGAATAGCATTCTGAATCAAATTCTTTCTTTAAAAACAAACAGTTTTTACAGCAATGAACAGAAAAGACACAATTTACGATACAGCCAACTTATCATGCACTTTTGAAATTCAAGCCGTCAAGTGATTATCTATCTTTTAAAATCTTAATAAATTCCAGTATATTCTTTATGCATTTTCAACTTAAGTTTTACTACAGGTTTTGATCAATTACATTTCATATATATATATATATATATATATATATTGATATATTGGTAGTTTTGACTTTAAGAGTCCCTCCTAGCGTGTTAACCCAACGTTTCGGCTGATAGACACTCCAGCCTTCTTCAGGTGTCTTGGGGAAATTTTGAACCTGGGTTCTCATTCGTAAGGTATTCTTCGATGATATTATTATTATTATTATAATTATTATTATTATTATTATTATTATTATCGTTCAGGTCACTGCTTGGAATCGAACTCGGAATCTTGGGGTTGGTAGCCCGCGCTCTTAACCACTACGCCATATGCCCGTGTCTTCTACTATAACCTCGGGCCGACCATAGCCTTGTGAGAGGATTTGGTGCACTGAAACTGAAAGACGCCCGTCGTATATATATATATAAATATATATATATATATTCTTTCATTTGACTG
>NW_021823818.1:20000-21417 GCF_006345805.1 Octopus sinensis | reverse complement strand
AAATATAGCAAATAGCAACAGCGTGCAATAATGGCAAACCCATATCGCCACAAACATCTACAACAACAGTAACAACAAAAATAGCAACAGCAACAACAACATACAATAATAGCAAGATCCTCCCATCGCCACAATCATCTTCAACAAGAGCAGCAACAACAACAACAACAACACGAACCAACAAAGTACCCTCCACGTCACCCTTGTCCCCTGCAAGAAACTGAAGTCAAATTTAATTTTAGTTGCAAAGACTCTTTAAAGGGAGAATAATGCCAACAGTTACATATACAACAGCGATAACAACAACAACGACAACAACAACGACAACGACAACAACGACAATGGTAGAAGCGGCAACAATAAAAACAGCAACAGTCGCCATAATATTAACTAACAAAGGAATTTCGACGTCGCCATATTCCTTCAAGATACTAACGCCAAATCTGATTTTAATTACAGTCATTTTTGAAAAAAAAGGAAGAAGAAAGAAAATACCAGCAGTTACAATAAAAGTAGAATAGCAATTAAAACAACAACAACAACAACAACAACAACAACAACAACAACAGCTACAACAACGACAACGATGACGAGATGGTTACTAATTAAAGATTCAATTGGTTGCTAATCTACAAGGGCATGACTACAATAAAATTAACAACAACAATAATAATAATAATAATAATAATAATAATAATAATAATAATAATAATAATAGCAATAATAATAATAATAATAATAATAATAATAATAATAATAATAATAACAATAATAATAATAATGATGATGATGATACTAATAATAATAATAATAATAATAATAATAATAATAATAATGATAATAATAGTAATTATAATAATGATAATAATAATAATAATGATAATAATAATAATAATGATAATAATAATAATAATAATAATAATAATAATAATAATAATAATAATAATAATAATAATAGCAAGAATAACGATAGCAACAATTACACCTATAACAGCTACAGCTACAACAACATCAGCATCAGCAACAACGATTTCTAGAACTGATAAACGATAAACGCATGAAACGTCTTTCTAAGACTTCAATGAATTAATTTTAAAGCGCGCAGTTCAGAGGGAGATTTTTTCGCTTTGGCTGACACTGGAGATTAAGCATATTTTGATAATTAGGAATTGGAAGGAATCGTATCAGTTTCAGCGTCAAGATTTGCTAGAACGATTTCTAACAAATACAGGGTTTTACAGCGATTCGATGAAAGAAGCTTTCAGAAAAATTATCTGCAAGAAAATCAAGATTATTATCGGAGGAAACATGAAAAAATTGTCGAGAATCATATAACAGTAATACAACAAATGATGTGATAATAATAATAATAATAATAATAATAATAATAATAATAAAATAATAATAATAATAATAA
>NW_021823818.1:0-15000 GCF_006345805.1 Octopus sinensis | reverse complement strand
TCTCGGGCAGGTCGGTCCGGTGATGGTTTTCGAACCGTGTCTGTAGCTCTTCTCTCGAACAGGTAGTGCGTCTCGATAGCACTGCCAAGCCAGGGATTTCTGGAAGTTATCCATAGGCCCCGGCCCGAACGTCGTCCTGAACAGGCGGGTTAGGAATTCCTCGTCGACGCCCAGGTTTGCCCCGAGTGTGTCGTCGGACCTCCCCTCCACTAGTCCTCTATAGAACGCTTTAGTCGTTTGGAAGTTGCACAAGTTTGACCCCGGTCGGCAGAGCTGCTGTAGAGCTTGGCGACACTCTCGGTGCCAATCGCCCAGTTTCGGTCTCTTTTTGATCCACGTTTGCAGTTCGGTCAGTGAGACGAGCTGCGGGAAGTCGCGCCTCACAAACGGCGCCCACACCTGTTCACCGTCGTCGATGAATTTCCAGAGATGTCGCAGTCTCAGCGCATGCCTGCGCATCATCAACCACGGCATGCCCAGTCCTCCATTCAACGGATGTTGACAGCAAATGGACTTCCTCACCATCGGAACGCCACCCTTCCACAGGAAGCGGAAGAGTATGCGTTCCAGTTGGTGATGGTGGCGTCGGGACAAGGTACGACGGTCAGGCGGTAATCGATGACGGATGCGATGTACGCGTTCGCCACCTCGCCCGGCCTTTTAGAGACAGCTTTCTCTCGGCCCATGTTTGGCTGAGAGCGACCACTCTACTCGTGATCTCGTCCCAGTTCTTATCCATTTGGAGGTCCGGACTGAACCAGACCCCGAGCAATTTAACCGGTCCGTCCGTCCAGCGTCCCACTACTGAGCCGCAGTCGGACGGCATGGGCTTGCTTCTCCAGGTGCCGAGTAGCAAACCCACTGACTTTTCCGGGTTAATCTTTGCTCCCGTCACCGTTTCATATTTTCTTAGTGTCTCGCCGACCAGCTCGATGTGCTGGTAGCTCGACACTATGACGGTGACATCGTCCGCATATGCCGACACGCTCGTCCCGCAACCCAGTTCCCGTGGGATGCCCCTCAGTGTCGCCAGCTTCCGCAGTAGCGGCTCGAGAGTCAATACATACAGAAGCGCCGACAGGGGACACCCCTGACGGACCGAACGCGTGATGTCAAACGGTTTCGACAGGTGACCGTTCACCCGAATCACCGATCGGATGCCGCTATACAAGGCAGCGATCCAACCGCGGAAGACGGGACCGAAGCCAGCCGCCCTGAGGACGGCCGCCAAGTACCGATGGTCGACCCTATCGAAGGCTTTAGACTGATCCAAATTTATCAGCGCCCCACCCATGCCAGGATCCTTAACTACCCTGTCCACAATGTAGCGCATCAGATGGAGGTTGTCATGTATGGTTCTGCCCGGCACGGCGCATGTTTGCGCCCTGTCGACCAGTTTACCAATGACAAGCGCCAACCTCTCGGCTATTACTTTGGCCAAAATTTTCAAATCTGCGTTGAGCAGAGAGTGATGGCCTGAAATTATCTATAAAATTCCCCTTGTTTGAGTCTTTCTTCAGCAACGTCACTGCACCTCGGCTCACGAAACCGGGGATTCTCCCGTTTTGTTGCCAGTTGCAGTAGACTGATGCCAAGAGGTCGCCAAACAAGTCTGGCATTCGACAATACAGCTCGTAGGGTAAACCATCCAATCCAGGCGACTTATCCCTCGCGCAGCCCGCCATCGCATCCCACACGTCAGCGGCTGTGATGGGACTTTCACAACACTCCGCTTCTCTTGCCGAGAGCCGCGGCAGGTCGGTCAGGTAGGCACTGAAATCCATCCCTCGTTCCGACCCACCACTCGCACCAAACAGTCGAGCAAAGTGCTGTTGAAAGGCCTCACACATCCTTTCGGGTTCGAGTAAACTGCATCCCTGTTGATCTATTAGAGACCGAATGGTTGATCTGTTGCCACGCTGCGCCTCCGCTACCGGGCCTCTCGCGCAGCTTCAATCCCTTCGTTCCTTAAGGCACGCATTTTAGCTCTGACGACGCAACCTTCGTGCTTGGCGTTGAGGTGTTGGTCGAGGGCCATCCTCGCAGCCAGCACGTTGGTTGCGCTGCCAGTGGTAAGTGCCTCTTCTAGTTTCTTAACTAAGTCTCCCTCTACTCTATTTCGTTCTATCGCTAATTCCTTGCTAAACCTAATTGATTCCGATTTTATTGCCATTTTCAGGGCGTACCACCAGCGGTTGTTAACGACGCTCCCGTCAGCGCCCTCTTAATTAACTCGCTAATCCGGTTCCTGTAAACCTGTCGCGCTAACAGCGACGTGTTCAGTTTCCAGTAACCGGGACCCTGCCTATGTGTTTTATCTAAGTCGAGCGTACACGTAACAAATTTGTGATCTGTGTAGCTGACTATTTTAAATTGTGGACATCCTACACTATCCCTATCCGCTGTCCTGCATAGAATTCTATCTAGATAAGATCTCGACGATCCGACGCGGTTTGTCCAAGTCCACGTTGGCACGTTCGGATGGTCGAGTCGGAACCTGTCAGACAAATGGAAACGTCTGAGCAGGTCTTTGAGGCTCTTACACCCCTTCTATTCCTATCCCTTCCCACATAATCTAGATGCGTGTCCAAGGTAGCGTTCCAATCCCCTACTAACAGTAAAGGTCTAGACGTACCCAGGAAAACCTCTAGACGTCTGAAGAAATCCGCCCGACCCGTTAAGGACGGGTGCATAAACTGCCATCAGACGGAATGCACACCCATTTCTGCCATCCACGTCCAAGACAACCAGCCTACCCCCGGGTCTAGGAATATTGCTCTTACTTTTACCTTTAGACTCTTTCGAAAAAGCACCGCGCAGTACCTCCACCACCCATGTTCGGCAGACAGGGAGAAAAATAAATGTCAAATTGATTGCCAAACATGGACTCGAGGGCCCCGCGGCTTACTGAGTCTGGTTTCACTGATAGCTACTATATCCACGTCCAGTGACTTGATGTCGTTTAGAAGGTAACCTTGCTTCCAAGCCGACGCCAAGCCACGCGCATTCACACAACCTAATTTAAGCATACTTGACATTTACGAAAATTGTGTTTACACACTATATTAGAAGAGACAAGAGGCAAGAAGTGAGGTCACTTACTCATTTTAAGTTTCATTTTTTCTTCTTCTTTTGTATCGTTTTTGATGAGGTGTTTGTATAGTTTTTTCGACAGGTATCGTTGATACCCGCCTACCGCATTCGGAAATATTGTTTTCAGTATGTGGTGTGGCTTGTGTGTATGTGTAAAATTCTGATGTGTTTCGGTGGTGTGGTGTGCGGATGATTGTTTGTCTTAAAGTCATCTTCACAGACGACCATGTTAGATTTGATGTAGTCCATTAATTCTTTATTGTCTGTGTCTATTGCAGTTAGTTGTGTGTGGTTTTTACGGGTTCATTACTTTTTTGATTGTCTAGGGGGATGTTGTCCTGAGTTAGATATCTCCCTGCTTTAATTCCTTGTTTGGTGGATTTTTGGATCTTTTTCTTTTACCCCTGTGGCTATTTGCCATTCCGTCGAACTTTCGTCGTCCGAGTATCAGTATGGGGTAGAGGAAAAAGAACAGGATCACTATGTATGCTTGTATAAATTGTTGATGTTTTGTGCGGTGTTTGTGTTGTTGTGGTGTTAGGGGTAGCATTTGTCTTCTCGTCAGTGTTTTCTGTCTTTTAATTGTCGTCCTGGGGTGTGGTCGATTTTTTGAAGATTCAACAAGTTTAATTGGTTGTGACGTCAACGGTGATTGTGTTGTACTGTTTTTCTTGGTGATGTTGTTGGGGTTTGTTTGCTGGTTTGTTGTTTTTCTTGGCGTTGTTCCATAATTGAGTGTGTTGGTGTGGTGTTGGTGTTGGCAACAAAGGGATTTTATTTGTTTTCTGAATTGTTCTTTCTTGTTTTTCTGTACCAGATCGCACTTGGCAATCAAATGTTCGGGGCTGCCACATTTGTAGCATCTAGGCTTTTTGCCTTCTGCCATAACATATAGGCATTGCCCATTCTCAAGTATATCTTGTCGGGTAGGCTCTCGATAGAGGCCCCCTCAATCTGGATGGTCACTACTACTGTTTTTCCACCCCAATTGTCGTTTAGGTACACGGCTGTTTCTAGATATTGATCTTTTTAAGTGGTAACAGATTGCCCCTGTTATCCATTTGTTCGGCATATCGGGGGGTACATTTCTGATAGTAATTCTACTCACCCTCTGGTTTTATAATAAGGGACCATGATGATTTCATCATTTCCCAGAGACTCAGTAGAGTGAGCTTTTGCCACTTCCTGGTTAGGGAAGCGGACCACTACTGTGTTAAACTGGGGACCCCAGTTTATATACTCTTTTTCTTTCATTATGTTTTTTAAACATTTCTCCACATCAGTTTTTGTAATCTGTTCATTTGGTTTTTTTTTTTTTAATAATTTTATATACAATTGTCTTATTTTCTATTTCTTGTTTTATATGTTGAGGTGTATGCAGGACTAAATCTTGTCCACGGGTTGTAAAGAGAGCTCTTGTTTCTATGAGCTCTTCATTTGTGAATGTAACAATCTCCTTTTTCTGGCGAAGAATGTCTGCGAAATTTACTGATGTTGTTGATTTTTTTGTATTAACATCTTCACTATTAGATAGTTCATTTTTATTGTTGTTCTTGTTGTTGCTGTTGTTTTGTCAATAGTTTTCGTTTCAGGTTTATTTTTATCATTTATGTGGTGGTGTAGGTGTGGTGGTGGTGGTGGTGAGGTGGTGGTGGTAGCAGTTGTTGTCTCGTGGTTGCTGTTGTTAGTGGTGGTGGTGGCGGTGGTGACAGGGCTGTTAACGCACGTGGTTGCAGCGTTCATTTCACCGAATTTACGTTGGCATTTTCCGTGCGAACGTTCTTTTTTTCTCTGTCGTTTCCAGACTAGGAAAATGTTGTTCCATAAAAGAACGCGACCAGCGTTCAACAATAAAATTTCTAGACATTTTCTAATGTCGAGAAGAAAATAACAGAAATGAAATGGGGTCGAAACTGCCCCTAGGGGCGAATTCCTCCCTTGGAAAAGCACTCAAATGAAAGTTGGTTGCCTTACACACCTTATTTGCAAAAATCTACACAAAATTGGCCTATAAATAGTCAAATAAATGATTACCTTCGGAGCTGAAACGACATCACACCGTCAATAGATAGATAGATAGATAGATAGATAGATAGATAGATAGATAGATAGATAGATAGATAGATAGATAGATAGATAGATAGATAGATAGATAGATAGATAGATAGATAGATAGATAGGATAGATAGATAGATAGATAGATAGATAGATGATAGATCATAGAAGATAGATAGATAGATATAGAGGACGACGGACAGATAGATAGATAGATAAATAGATAGATAGATAGATAGATAGAAGATGAAGATAGATAGTAGATAGATGATTGATAGATAGATAGATATGTTTCTTTATAGCCACACAGGGCTGCTGCCAACAATAGAACAAATTACAAGGTAGAGAGTTTCTTTTGAAGGTTTAAAAAAAAAAAAGAAAAGAAAAAAAGGAAGGGGGGTTTCGATCAAAGGGATCGTAAAAGGAGAGAAAGAGGAGAAAGAGGACAAAAAAAAAGGGGTTTGTTAAAAAAAGGAGGAGGAGGAAAAAAAAAAAAAATTTGATCAATAGGGATCGTTATCACAGAAATGTCAATATGAAGTGTAAAGGGGAGGACAGGTGAGACCCGTGGAAAGAAAAGCCTACGGAAAAGACCACGGTAACCTCGGTCAATGGAAGTCACATGTTATATTTCTTTTTTTTTTTTTTGCAAATAAGCAACTCTCTGTTTCAATTTCTGGGTTCATAGGATCATGCTCAAGGTGGCTTCGTCATTCATACGTGCATTCTTGCTACATTCACCCATCTTTTTTTAAAAGATTCGCTACACAAAACTTGCCTCTCTACTCTCACTTTCCTTTCAAGTGGTACTTGAAGAAGTTGATGAGAGATTGACCAGAGAGGAAAGTGTTTGTCTCCAATCCTTTCAGACGCGTCCACCAGATACATTCTTTCGCCATAGCCACAAGGATGATGAAAATAGCTCTTCCTTCCGTTTGAAGGAGAGAGGCGTGACAATATTAACGATAGACTCAGCTGATAAACCGACTCGTCCCACACGTGACAGCAGTTGTTCGACATAAGCCCACAGGTCGGAAATTGTTGGACACTGCACGAGTGCGTGCAGAACGGTTTCGTCGCTCTGACCGCATCTCGGGCAGGTCGGCCTCGTGTTTCTCGAGCCGTGTCTGTAGAGCTTATCCCGAACGGGTAGCGCTTCTCGGTAGCACTGCCAGCCAGGGATCTCTGGAAGTTGTCCATGGGCCCTGGCCCGAAAGTCGTCCTGAACAGGCGGGTCAGGTACTCCTCGTCGACGTCCAGGTTCGCCCCGAGCTCGTCGTCGTACCTCCCCTCCACTAAACCCCTATAGAATGCTTTGGTTGTGTTGAAGTCACTCAAGGTCGACCCAGGACGGCAGAGTTGCTTGAGAGCAACGCGACACTCGCGGTGCCATTCGCCCTTCCTCGGCCTCTTTTTGATCCGCGACTGCAGTTCGGTCATGGAGACGAGCTGCGGGAATGCGTGCCTCACAAACGGCGACCACACCTGTTCACCGTCGTCTACATAGAGCCAGAGATGTCGCAGTCTCAGCGCGTGTCTGCTCATCATCAACCACGGCATGCCCAGCCCTCCTTTTAACGGGTGTTGACAGCAAATGGATCGCCTGACCATCGGGACGCATCCTTTCCACAGAAGCGAAAGAGAATGCGTTGTAGTTTGGTGATGGTAGGGTGGGACAAGGTACGACGTCAGGCGGTAGTAGATGACGGACGCGATGTACGTGTTCGCCACCTCCGCCCGACCTTTTAGGGACAGTTTCCTCTCGGCCCATTGTCGGGCAAGAGTGACCACCCTACTCGTTATCTCGTTCCAGTTCTTCTCCACTTGGAGGTCCGGACCAAACCAGACCCCGATAGATAGATAAATAGATAGAGATAGATAGATAGATAGATAGATAGATAGATAGATAGATAGATAGATAGATAGATAGATAGATAGATAGATAGGTAGATAGATAGATAAATAGATAGGTAGATAGATAGATAGATAGATAGATAGATAGATAGATAGATAGATAGATAGATAGATAGATAGATAGATAAATAGATAGATAGATAGATAGATAGATATGTTTCTTTATTAGCCACACAGGGCTGCACACAGATAGAACAAATTACAAGGTAGAGCTTTTCTTTTGAAGGTTTAAAAAATAAAAAAAAAGAAAAGAAAAAAGGAAGGGGGGTTTCGATCAAAAGGGATCGTAAAAGGAGAGAAAGAGGACAAAAAAAAGGGCTGTTAAAAAAAGGAGGAGAGGAAAAAAAAAAAAAAAAATTTGATCAATAGGGATCGTTATCACAGAAATGTCAATATGAAGTGTAAAGGGGAGGACAGGTGAGGTTTACCCGTGGAAAGAAAAGCCTACGGAAAAGACCACGGTAACCTCGGTCAATGGAGTCACATGTTACATTTCTTTTTTTTTTTTTTTTGCAAATAAGCAACTCTCTGTTTTCAATTTCTGGGTTCATAGGATCATGCTCAAGGTGGCTTCGTCATTCATACGTGCCATTCTTGCTACATTCACCCATCTTTTTTTAAAACATTCGCTACACAAAACTTGCCTCTCTACTCTCACTTTCCTTTTCAAGTGGTACTTGAAGAAGTTGATGAGATAGATAGGTAGATAGATAGATAGATAGATAGATAGATAGATAGATAGATAGATAGATAGATAGATAGATAGATAGATAGATAGATAGATAGATAGATAGATAGATCCATACATGTATCCATATGTATTTACACACACTGAAATATACACCCGTGAAGGTAATTATTATTACATACATATTTGTGCGCAGATTAGCGTGGAATATTGTATTTGAATATATGTGCCCATGTGCGTGTCTGTGCGCATGCGTGTATGCTTCTGAATGCGTTTTTTTCTCTCTACGTGTGTATATGTATGTCGTTGTTTATCTACACACGTTTCCACCTATAATATTCCGATATTGCTAAACATATTCGCCATAAACTATAAACAACAAATCCTAATATACTTCATCACTCAATACCCGACCAATTTATTCTGATCTTACTGTTGACCTCTCAGCTCATATATACCCTAGTTAACCATTCCTTATTTCAACGTTACTTTCAGGTCACTTTCAGGTCACTTGACCATTTAACATCCTACTACTATCATACCACTCCCGCATTCTTTTCTTCTTCTTCTTCTTCTTCTTCTTCTTCTTCTTCTTCTTCTGATTATTATTATTATTATTATTATTATTATTATTATTATTATTATTATTATTATTATTATTATTATTATTATTATTATTATTATTGTTGTTATTGTTGCTGTTGTTGTTGTTATTATTATTATTATTTTACTTCGTTCTCTACTTCCTCTTCTTTTTCTTTTCTCACTTTCACTCTCTCTCTCTCTCTCTCTCTCTCCCTTCCTGCATCTATCTATCTATCTCTGTGTCCATCTATTTATCTATTTATCTAGCTATCTATATTAAAATCATTATTATTATTATTGTTAGTAGTAGTAGTAGTAGTATCATTTTACATCGTTTTCTACTTCCCCTTCTTTTTCTTTTCTCTCTTTCACTCTCTCTCTCTCTTTCTCTCTCTCTCTCTCTCTCTTCCTACCTCTATCTATCTCTCTGTCCATCTATCTATCTATTTATCTAGCTATCTATATTATTATTATTATTATTATTATTATTATTATTATTATTATTATTATTATTATTATTATTATTATTATTATTATTATTATATTATTATTATCATCATTATTATTATCTTTCTCTCTCCCCTATCTCTATTTATTTATCTAAATATCTATCTATCTATCTATCTATCTATCTATCTATCTATCTACCCATCTAGTTAGCCTTAATTTTGTTTTGTTTGAGATTCTGCTATCAGGTTCCCCTGATAATAATCGAATTTCCTTCTGATATTTTCCTTGCAGCATCTTTCATGGAATTGTCAAAGGGCCTCCAAGCATCCACGAATGAAGAAGAGAGTCGAAAGCTTTCTTGTAATCAAGCCAGAATGTAACCAAGTTATTCCTATGGCACCAAGCCTCTGACATCACAGTTTTCTTGATGATATGTTGCTAACTCAAAAGCCAAATTTCCTGCTTCTCAGCTGCCTGTTCGAAAACAATAATATTATTACAATCATAGCCATTCAAGAATAATAGGTGCAGACAGGTTCAGGATAGTTTGCATGCTAACCATAAATCCATATAGTATGTGGCTTATATATTAAGTATAGAGTATATATACACACATATATATATGCGCACACATATATATACACATATATATACATACACACGCATGTCCATACAGTATGTAGTTTATTTATTAAGTATAGAGTATATACACACACACACACATATATATACATATATATATATACATACACACGCGTGTCCATACAGTATGTAGGTTATATATTAAGTATAGAGTATATATATACACACACACACATATATAATTCTCCCTTATTCGCTCTCGCGTCTCATGTTTGAAATTGACCTCTGGCCGAAATCAGATCGCCATGTGATTCGTTAGCTACTGCACGCATTTTTTTCTCTCCTTTTCTGTGTTTTTCTCTCTG
The DNA here is from genome assembly GCF_006345805.1 of Octopus sinensis. Classification (NCBI taxonomy): domain Eukaryota; kingdom Metazoa; phylum Mollusca; class Cephalopoda; order Octopoda; family Octopodidae; genus Octopus; species Octopus sinensis. The sequence goes on along the minus strand of NW_021823818.1, from coordinate 5,268 downwards.
TGTATCTTCTGTTGAAGAGGTAGGCTCGAAAGTTAAAGACTTGTTTTATTTATATTCCTGAGCGCCATACTAATACAATTGTTCGTTTGTTCCACCTGCCTTCGTCTTTTGTTTATTTTCATTAAGATTCCCGTTATATATATATATATATACATATATATACATACACACGCATGTCCATACAGCATGTAGTTTATATATTAAGTATAGAGTATATATACACACACACATATATATATACGCAGACATATATATACATACACACGCAAGTCCATATAGTATGTAGTTTATATATTAAGTATAGAGTATATACACACACACACACATATATATATACGCAGACATATATATACACACACACACACACACACACACACACACATATATATATATATATATATATATATATATATATACATACGCACGCCTATATGTGTGTATGTGTGCGTGCGTGTGCGCCCGTATGTGTAGTTTATATGTTTATATTTTAAGATTCGGAAACTGCTTGGCCGCTGGCTTTTTGTCCCGTGATTGGATGATTATCGGTGGTATTACAGAAAAGGGGGGGAAAAGGTTGTGTTTGTACGTAGATAATCACACTCACATAAACCAGAATGAACACACTGGCACACAGACATTTGCATACACGCTGGCGCTCGCATGCACACGCACACAACGCATACACACACACATACATACACACATACATACACACATACATACACGCATAAACGAGTACGCACTCGGAGGCACACTCTTGATCGTATACGCACACACTCACAGATACACACACACACACCACACACACTCATACACACACACGCACAAACACACACACACAAACGCGTGTATTCACACATATAAACAAGAATGCAGACATTAGCTCACGGACGAATGTAAACGCACACACGCATACGAGGTAACACTGTAATGCATATATGTACACACACATACGAACCAAAGAGGTGAAACGGTGACCAATGGATGAGTAGGTGAACGGCTTGACGGGCGCGCGCAGTCACACACGGATAGACACATGCGTTGAAAGCCCTACGCTTGTACAGCCAAACGCAAAGACACGCTCATACATGCACGGATATACACGCACAGATGTGATACTAGAGATAAATACCAATCACATGACAATGAACAGCAGGCCAATAACATGCCTGAATTTAATGCGTAAAATGTATTGAACGTGTCTGAAGCTATTACTCGAAGATGACTGCGATTGTGAGAACATCATGATAATGAATACTCGGCTGAGAAGAAAGAGGTTTAGGGATGTGTCGAACAGCTTCTAATCAACAAAACTGTAACGTCAGAGGTGCGATGGCATAGGGACAATCAATAGCAACTTTAGATGCTTTTTGACTTGCTAAAGTTCCAGAGATTTTAATCAAAGTCGTGGAAAATATGGTCCACGGTTCTGGAGTTAAACACAGGAAGGGGCTGTAATTTTTTTTTTTTTTTTTTTTTTGATAAGATGAAGTATTCAGTAGGTATATGTTTTATAAAAACGTCGCCCTTTTCAAGCTTATCCAGGCTCATTCGCCCGGTTTCCCGGTTTCTGTGGCGTATGTGTTCCCCCCAGCTGGACGGGGCGTCAGTCCATCGCAGCGTTACTCAAGAAACAGGAAGAGAGAGTGAGAGAAAGTTGGGGCGAAAGAGTACAACAGAGGTCGCCACCACCCTCTACCGGAGCCTCGTGGAGCTTTTAGGTGTTTTCGCTCAATAAACAGACACAACGCCCGGTCTGGGAATTGAAACCGCGAGTCCGCTGCCCTAATCACTGGGCCATTGAGCCTCTACAGTTATATGTTTTATGGAGACAGCTAAACATTTTTTCCGGCACAGTAACGATTTTACAGGCTCGGCGCCTTAACCAACTATAAAAAATAGCATATTATACTGAGGCTTAAAAATCCCTTGGCCAAAAAGAAAAAAATCTATCTGCAGGATTCGAACCATGTATCAATCGTACTCCAGACAATCCTGATACAATTACACTAAAGTAGTTCTTCGACATTCATCCATCCAAGTTATATTCTTAAATCGTACAAGTATACTCTCTCTCTCTCTCTCTCTCTCTCTCTCTCTCTTTTATTCTTTTAGTTGTTTCAGTCATTTGACTGCGGCCATGCTGGAGCACCGCCTTTAGTCGAGCAAATCGACCCCAGGACTCATTCTTTGTAAGCCTAGTACTTATTCTATCGGTCCCTTTTGCTGAACCGCTAAGTTACAGGGATGTAAACACATCAGCATCGGTTGTCAAACGATGTTGGGGGGACAAACACAGACACACAAACACACACACACACATATATATATACATATACATATACATATATACGACGGGCTTTTTTTCAGTTTCCGTCTACCAAATTCACTCACAAGGCTTTGGTCGGCCCGAGGTTATAGTAGAAGACACTTGGTACCAGCAGTGGGACTGAACCCGGAACCATGTGGTTGGTAAGCAACCTACTTACCACACAGCCACTCCTGCGTATAACAGCAAAATTGTTTAGCTTTTGAATACAACGGTGAAAGCAACGAGAAAAATGTAAATAAAATTTTCTATGACTATTGTATTTCCAATATCGATCCCTGTGTATTGTGAGCAATTATTTACAGTGTTTCTTATAATCGGTGTTTCTTTTTTCCCCGGGGCAACTTTCTAATTTTAAATCATCAAGCTGTTTTGCTTTCATCAGCCAGTCTTTAACACCGTTCTTTACGTAATACCCAACGTTTTTTACCGCCATTTTCATTAAGTTTTCGCAGCTTATCGAACCCGAAACCTTTTGTTCTGTGAAAATAAATTCTAACATTCTCAACTTGTAGCTGGCTGGCTGACTGGATAGATGGAAGGATGGATGGATGGATGGATGGATGGATGATGGAAGGATGGATGGTCGGCTGGCTGGCTGGCTGGATGGATGGATGGATGGATGGATGGATGGATGGATGGATGGAGGATGGATGGATGGATGGATGGTTGGCTGGCTGGATGGATGGCTGGCTGGCTGGATGGCTGGATGGCTGGATGGTTGGCTAGATGGATGGATGGATGGATGGATAGACGGATGGATGGATGGATGGTTGGCTGGCTGCTGGATGGCTGGCTGGATGGATGGATGGATGGATGGATGGATGGATGGTTGGCTGGCTGGCTGGCTGGATGATGGATGGATGGATGGATGGATGGATGGATGGATGGATGGATGGATGGATGGATGGATGGTTGGCTGGCTGGATGGATGGCTGGCTGGCTGGATGGCTGGATGGCTGGATGGTTGGCTAGATGGATGGATGGATGGATGGATGGATAGACGGATGGATGGATGGATGGTTGGCTGGCTGGCTGGATGGCTGGCTGGATGGATGGATGGATGGATGGATGGATGGATGGTTGGCTGGCTGGCTGGCTGGATGAATGGATGGATGGATGGATGGATGGATGGATAGATGGATGGATGGATGGATGGATGGAAGGATGGATGGTTGGCTGGTTGGCTGGGTAGATGGATAGATGGATGGATGGATGGATGGATGGATGGATGGAGGATAGCTGGATGGATGGAATTTTGGATGGATGGATGGACGGACGGACGGACGGACGGATGGCTGGATCGATGGATAGCTGGATCGATGGATGGATGGATGGATTTATTGATGGATGGATCATTCTTGATCACTGTATTGCATTTTTTAACATCGATCTTTTTAATCTCTCCTTTATTCTATTTAATAATCCCAGCTCTGTTCCTCATTATCGAAACAGCCCATGTGTTTACTGCAATAAACTTGTTTTCTTTTTCCTTTCAATTCGCTTTTAAACCCTAACTTGAACCTTCTAAATCTTTCCCAAACGATCTTCTCATTTGGTTTTCTTTTATCTTGTCTCAATGTACTCCAAATATATGTATTCACTATGATATCTTTTATCACCTGCTCACCTGTAACAGTATTCCATAAAATGACAAAATTATCTTTTTCATTTAGCCCTTCTCTCTCTCTCTCTCTCTCTCTCTCTCTCTCTCTCTCTCCTCTCTCTCTTTCTTTCTTTCTTTCTCTTTTACTTTGTTTTTGCAGTACCCTGTCTTTCATCACTTGCTCACCTGGTAACATTAAACCATAAAATGACAAAAATGTTTCTCTTTCATTTAGCCCTTTCTCTCTCTCCTCATTCTTTCTTTCTTTCTTTCTCCTCTCTCTCTCTCTCTCTCTCTCCTCTTCTTTCTGTTTTTGTAGTTCCCTGTCTTTCATCACCTGCCCATCTGGCAACATTATTCGCTAAAATGATACACGTTTCCTCTTAGTAATATCAAGACATCAAACCATTTTTTATATACCGAAATCCACCTGTATATCTACGATGAATATATAAACAGCGATTTACTGATGCATCTATCGATTTGATATCTTCTCCATCAAAACATCTTATGATCATCCATAAAAATGCGGTGGCTGAGTTTGGAGTATTTTTCCCAGTCAAACCGTTTCTTCTTCGTAATATCAAGAGATGACACTATTTTATATCCCGAAATCCAACCACATACATAAATATGAACTGAATCTATGAATAGTGTCTCAATAACTCATTTATTTGATATTTGCTCTATCTATTCATCTGAGATCATCCTTGAATAGCTTATTGCTTAATTTGAACTGTTTTTCGCAGTCATAATCGATAAGAGTTTCTCATAACAATCAATACAAAAGAAATCACGCTTAAAACGGGAAAATAGGGGTCATAAACTGTATTTTTGCATGATACCTCGCTCTATTTCGATCCCTCCTGCTAAATCGCTTAAGAAAATCAGGAAGTGTGAACTTTCGCCTTAGCTTTGTGGCTATGGATATTTGTGCTACTAATATACATATATATGATTCTTTATTGGTCACACAGGGCTGAACACAGAGGGGACAACATACAAAGTAGAGCTTTTCTTTTTGAGAAGAAGAAGAGAAGAGAAGAAAAAGTGGGTCGAATTTCGATCAAAATGGATCGAGGAAAAAAATGCCGATCAATAGGTATCGGGTATCGCAGACATATCGATGTAAAAAGGGAAAACAGATTGGGTTTATCCTTGGAAAGAAAAGCCTACGGAATATATATATATATATATATATATATATATAGATATGGATCTGATTTCAGTCCCACTGCATGGCACCTTGGGTAAGTATCTTCTACTAGAGCCACGGGTAGACCAAAGCGATTTGGTAGGCAGAAACTGAAAGGAGACCGTCGTATTGTGCGTG